>NW_018735489.1:0-34672 GCF_002204515.2 Aedes aegypti | reverse complement strand
GGTTCAAGACAGCCCTTGAAATCGATGAACAAATGGTGCACGGAAAAGATCTGGTCCGTTGTCGAGCGGCCGTCGATGAAACCTGCTTGATTACTTCCCACGAACTCGTTTGCTATAGGTGATAGACGACGGAAGAGAATCTGGGATAAAACTTTGTAGGCAGCGTTCAGGATAGTGATTGCACAATAATTTTCACACTCCAGTTTGTCGCCCTTTTTGTAGATAGGGCATATTATGCCTTGCTTCTACTCCTCCTGATTATCAGCCGATGAAGACAAGCGGCAAACCTGTCCGGGCCCATCTTGATGATTCGGCTCCGATACCATCCTTGCCAGCGGCCTTGTATTTTTTTTTTGACCTGTTGGATGCCGTCGCCTTCGCTGTCCTCACCTTCTATGCCTGTGATCTCCACGCCATTCAGGTGTTCATCGTAGTGCTGCTTCTACCTTTCGATCACTTTGCGTCCGCCCGTCAAGATGCTCCCATCCTTATCCCAGTAAAATTCAGCTCGCGGCACGAAGCCTTTGCGGGATGTATTGAGCTTTTGATAGAACTTCCGCATTTCTTGAGAACGGTACAGCAACTCCTTCTCTTAGCATTACACCTCTTCCAGGCGTCGCTTTTTGTCCCGGAATAGGCGGGTTTTGCTGTTTTCCACTTCAGTCTGTATCGTTCCACGTTTTGCCGCGTACCATGCTGCAGGCATTGCAGCCCGCGCTGCATTCTTCCTCTCTTAAACCTCCTGGCACTCCTCGTCGAACCAATCGTTCCGTTCCACATATCAATGTTTTCGGCTGCTTTGACTGTCCTCCAGCAGTCCTCAAAAGGGGCCCTATCGAGCTCGCCCTCATCCGGCAACGCTGCCTCAAGCTGCTGCGCGTACACATTGGAGACATCCGGTTGTTTCAGTCGCGCTAGATTGTATAAAAGAAGGGCGTCGGTACCGTACATCGAGTATACCCCATTAGGCATAAAGACGTTAGGCATAAGGGACGTTAGGCATAAGTATTGTTAGGCATGATGGACGTTAGGCATAAAGACATTAGACATAATGGATGTTAGGCATAATATACGTTAGGCATAATGGACGTTTGGCATAAAATAACTTGCGTGTGTGCCATTGTTCGGTTCATTTACAAATTCCATTACGTTGATGGGGGTGGATGAGTGTCCTTAATATGTAAAAGCTCATAAAAAATAGTTAAAAATACATACAAGAAGCGTTACGATGGTATGGGTTAATTTATAATTGGGTTGGTTATAATTTTTTATTTCCGGTGTCATAAATGTGATAAAATTTGACAATGAATCCATTATCGCAAGATATGGGAGAAAGATTGTTATCATGGTCATTATTATCATTCTGAAGTCCAACACAATAAATTATTGTAAGCATCAATTTATATTTGCGATGGGCAAGTGTTATTTTTTCTAGAGATGTTTAGTTTGGTGATTATATGGGCATTGTTTGTTATATATTTTCTTCATCTTCTTCTTCTTGGTATTACGTCCCCACTGTAACAGAGCCTGCTTCTCAGCTTAGTGTTCAATGAGCACTTCCATAATAATTAACTGAGAGCTCTTTATGCCAAAGTTGTCATTTTTGCACTCGTATCCCGTGTCGCAGGTACGATGATACTCTATGCCTAGGGAAGTCAAGGAAATTTCCATTACGGAAAGATTCTGGACCGACCGGGAATCGAACTCAGACTCCTTCAGCATGACTTTGCTTTGTAGCCGCGGACTCTAACCACTCGGCTAAGGAAGGCCGTTATGTATCTCTTACATAATTACGTTAAATCAAAAGAAGGGCTATCTTGCATATAATCATTAGTACTTAGAATGCGAATGTTTAACTTGAAGACAACAATCTAGTGTCATGTCAAAAATGCATGTTATGATAGGTGACATTATCTTCAACAATATTATTCTAGTAGTGTGACGCCAAGAAAAGCGTTACGTTCCTACTCCGAGTTTTCTCAATTTAATGTAGTGAAAACAGTTCTTTTGCCTCTTCTGCCAACAATTTTCAATGATTTTTAAACAAATTTTATCAGCCTTATATGTAAGCATTTCCGAAAGCACCTTGAAAATATTTAAAATTCGTCGAGTTTGAAAAGTAAAATTTGATATCAAACTATATTTAATAGTCAAGCTCTAATTTAACATAGCATAGTATGCAGCATTTAGCTTGGTGTGCATTTTTTAATGGAAATATTTACATATACAATTCCAATAACTATTAGAACAGCAAGAATCCACAAAACATCATAATATTGAAAGCAGGTCCCTTTCTTCCAGTCATTTAATTGACCGTATAAGTATAAAGAATAGCCTATTATTTAAAGAAGGGAAAATGTATGATGAAAGTATTAAGAGCAATGAAATTAATTACTGAATAAGTATGTCTCGGAAGAACAGTTTAATTATAAAAGAAGAAAAATTTGTTAATTAAAACATTAGGAGCACAAACTCCAATAATTTTTGCCGTCAGTATAACTATAAAGAACAGCCTTCAATTTGAAGATGGAATAATCTCTGATGAAAAATTTACCAATAATATCGTCCCCTTAAAGCTACAACTAGATAACTCGAAAATCAAAATTTTGGGATGTGCAACTTTGAAAATAAGACCGTTTTACAAGGTGACGGTTAATCGCAGAGGATATGGTTCAAAAATTAACTTTAACTTGTGTATTTTGAATCACACGCTTATGAGCTGTAGGTATTTTACAGATCTAATTAAGAAAAATGTTTTGGCATATTGAAGTCAAAAATTTCAAATTTCGAGTTATCTAGTTGTAGCATCAATGGGACGATATGTGTACAACCAAACTCAAAAGATGAGTAGCATTTACAGCGTCGTTCTTATTCTTGGCATTACGACCCAATTCGAGTTCTTAGCTAAGTGTTCTAGGAACACTTCCAGAGTTATTAACCAAATGCTTGCTTTGCTAAAGCGGCCATTTTGTATTCTCATTTGTGCGACGATATATGAGCACGATTATACTTCATGGCCAAGGATGCTGGATTGACTTGGAACCGAACTGAAATACCTTCAGCATAGCTTTACTCTATGGTCACAGAAGATACCACATAGCTAATAAAGGCAATTTATAGCATTTTTATGCTCAAGTTTTGTCCTAGAAATTGACCTCAAAGGATTCACAACTATGGGACAACTGCAAGGCAATCGCATTTCAAAAGACATATTTTTGATCCTTGAAGCTCTTGGTTGTTTAGTGATGAAAAATTCGCAGTTTTTTTGTAGCTTTATCGAAAGAGCACACCTTTCTAATTGTAACGCGATTTTATTGCGCTTTAATATCATAATTTTGATACAGTAAATGATTAAAACAGATTTCAATCAATCGACTCAATGACATTTCAACTTGCATAACGCCAGTTTGTCCCTAAGTAAAATTCGTCGAGGGGTGAGTCAAATGCGATTTCCATACTAAATTCATACGTGTTTCTAACATAGTTCCATGGTACGGAAAATTATGAAACTTTGGAGTCTGGCTCAGTTTTTAAAGTAGAATCAGAATAAAACAGGATACCCCTAAACAAGCCAATTACCAAAAAAGTCAGCTCACTTTTCACACAAACAATTTCAAGTTATGCCTATCGTCCATTATGCCTAATGTCCATTTTGCCAAACATCCATTATGCCAAACGTCCATTATGCCTATCGTATTTATGCCTATCGTACTTATGCCTAACGTCCTTATGCCTAACGTCCTTATGCCTAACGTCGTGCACCCCCGTACATCGTTGAAGACGGATAGTTTTAGGCACAGTTTCACCATCACCAGGTTGTGGTCGGAGTTAATGTAAGCGCCACGATAGGTTCTTATGTCGGTTATGTCGTAGAAGTTTTGTCTGCTGAGGTGATCTCCAGGTGTACCAGCGAAGATATCTCCTGGTTCTTCCATGACTTTTTCAAAGACGTTTCCGTTAATTGTTTCTACATTTTATTAGCGAAGGAGAAGGGTGTTTCAGTCATCAGCCTTTCCTAGTTTCCATATGTGAGCATCTCGGAGGTAAGAAGGACTGCTCAAAGATCGATGATAATACATCCATGAGTCTTGTCAAGATATCAAAGAGCTTCGCTTAGCGCATGGTTGGCCTCAGCAAAGTTTGTGCACTTATCACTAAACGACTCTACAGGCACTCCGTAAGGCGCCTCTAGACGACATCAATATATTGAGGGGTAATAAGGAAGTTTGATAGTGCATTTCGTTACTTCCCATAATTTTTCCTTTTAGTTTGACCAGGTAGCCGATGGCAGCAAAGTAAAGTGTGTTTTGTGTTCGTCTTTCAGTAAACTCAGTGGAAATATTGTACTGACAATACAAGTATTTTCAATATCGTGGTCGTCTAGGGGCCGCCTAATCATCAAGAAAGGTAGATAACTTGTAGCCAAGGATTGAATGTTGAAAAAAATTAGAACATCACTCACTTATAGGTCTTTGTAACAACCTTGATCCATAGCACATCGTGATAGACTGTTAATCATATTCTGAAACTCCAAACCTATCCCAGTGAGAATGTAAAGCCAAGAAGCAGAAGATCAATAGCAAAATTTATTCTCTAGGGTAGTTTTTGACTTCCTTGAAAGTTGTGAATGCATCATTAAATGTTATCCTCGAGTAATCACTGAAAAAATCCCAAGAGGTTTCCAAAAAAAAGTTAAATATCTTAAATATCTTACTTTTTCAGATTTAGTGCGAAGTGTATTTTATTACTGCACAATACATTCATCCCATTCACTCCCTTCTCAGGATATATGAGCTGCAATCCCCGTCGATTCATTGCTGCTGCAACTTGAGCCACAACCCGGAGATTCATGGCCCAATTTTCCCCCCGCATCCAGTATCAGTCAACCTTATTGGTAAGTGTACACGAATTTATTTATTACCGCCAGCCATAAATCTCGATCGAGTCTACTCTGGTTGTGTCGCGTCTCCTTTTACGAATTCGACATTTATTAGCTCCGATCTGCCGCCGCCACGTTGTCGATATTCAGCGAAAGGGGTGAAATAAATTTTATACGTACCTACGAAGGTAACCAGAGCTCAGGCGCGCACACTTTTGTAGCTGCGCTAAGATAAACGTTGTGACACTTCACCTGCCCGGATTTGGGAAAGTACCGGCAAACGGGGTGGCTTGTAACAGTTTTTTCAACTCAAACGCACTAAAACTAAGATGTTATCGACACTTCAAACTATAAATTTGATAACTCGAATATGTACACGCTTTATTTCACCCGACGTTTCGACCATTGGTTAAGGACCTTTTCAATGGAAAATAGTAAACCTTCAGATTTATCGGAAATAATCGAATTCGTCAAAAAATATTGTAATATTCTTAAAACATCGAAGGCGAACAGAGATTTAATTTATGGGTTGAATTTAGTTAATTATGTTCATCGGAGAAGTGAAGAAATGTTAATTAGTCAACCATTGTTACTAGAGACCGAATATAGCATTGCATCTTCACAGTTTGTCATGGAAAGGGTATTTGGTTAGTGGGTTAAGGTAAGAAGGTCTAGGAGCCATCTTTAGAGTACCGTTTTTGACTCATATTCCGAACACTTAAGACCAGCAGTGACTTCAAATGCATCTGATTGGCATAAATTAGTTGATATTTATGTAAATTTTAATTTCTTCACAAAGCATAACTGTTAGCTGGTGGGTGTACTGATAATAATGTTGATTTAATTAGTTTTAGTATTGTTTTACGTAAAAGTATGGAACAACATTGTGATTCAAATGCCGAACACTGTGTTGATTCTGTCTCATATTCCGAACATCTTGATTCAAATTCCGAACAGCACGAATAAATCGTATTCAAATGAATAATTTCGCAAATAAATTTATCTGAGCTGATTCTACTGGTCTCAAACTAGAGAATTCATCACTACTCCCGCGATATAAATTATATTGGAGACGATAAAATTGAATTGCAATTGACTGCCATTTCCTTGTTATTTGGTGACATATTTCAGCGAAACATTTCAACCAAATCTCCATACAAAAAGCAAGTGTTCGGAATATGAGTCTGTTCGGAATTTGAGACAAAACGGTAGGAGGATTTATAACAAAATTTTGTGATACTTGAATTTTACAGTGAAATAAGTTGGTAATCAATCAAGTGTTACAACTCACCCCATTTGCCGGTAAGTTCCTACATCTCCCTCCGCAGGACGAGGGTGAAAGTAAGGTACGCAAAGACCACCGAAAGTCGAGGGGTCGAGCAGTTCGAAGAGATTCTCCGACACTCGGAGCAACGGAAGGGAGAGTCAAACAAAAAAGTGTCAAAGTGTGTATCTTCGCACTGATATATGGCAGCTAATTTACGGCTCGGTTTCTCAAGTTACTTCCTCTCGTGTTTGGCGGAATGGTATTTTTGTTGGTGATATTGTATGGTAACAGCGAGACGTTTTGTTTTATTATCCTCATCGTCTCTCTTTTTATAAGGCTGTGTTCGACTGAGGGCGAAGGATAAGGGCGCGGATTCTGAAGCGCGGGAGATAAAGTGCGAAAAGAATGGAAGTAATTTATTAATTTGACTGTTTTCAGCAAATTAAACGTTGAGTTGATTTCCGGCGTGCTGGGGCGACGTAGAACTCTAAGAGATAAGTGCCGTAATGAAAAGTGATGCGGTTTATTTGTTATGGCGATTGGTGAATCCTGAAAATTAAGGTATTTTCAGTATTCTTCAGTATAGTACATCGATTATTTCCGACGTTGCGTTCCTACTGGGATCTGTTTCTCAATTGAGTGTGCTACGAGAAATCTTATCGACCCCTTCTTCTTGTTATTATGTCCTCACTGAGATGAATCCTGCTTCTTAGCTTACCCGACCAGTGGCTTACAACAGAGCTGTAACAGCGTTTATTACTCAATTAGTGCGTTTTTGTAACTGTTTGGGAGCTGGTCCTTACCTTCCTTCCGAGTGGACTGTATTTTTGGTGGCTACAATAAGCAATTCCTTGGGTGGCTGAAGTGGACGTCCAGCGATTATTGGGCGGCCAGCTGACCGATTCTTGATGGGGTTTCTCGGGGTTTTATCCACTCAACACATCAAATTAGCAAATTCACAATAATTACACATATATTGGGGATTCGATTCTGAACTGGGATCTCGGCTCCGTCTGAGCCATTTGCCGACGTAATTCGCACTGATGATAGTTGGGTGACGAATAAAGTGACCAGACGTCCCGCGTTTCGCGGGACATTGCAATTTTCAACATGATATTACAGCGTCAAATCTATTTGTTTGGCTGAAATAAGCATTTAGATCATGATTTAGGCCTAAAATGATTGTAGAATACATATCCATTGCAGAAAATGTTTGATTGGGAACGAGATCTGATAGGGCGTCCCGCGTTTCGCGGGACATATATGGTCGCTTTAGTGACGAAGTAATTCGTTCAAAGATCGGCTATGCTACACCGGGGGGTTCTTCAAAGGGATTCCCGATCGTTGTGATACTCGAACAGTAACAAAATATGTTATAACTTTGGTAGTTAAAATAACAAAAATTTTAACTTAATTTCCTCTATTCGTAACAAAATTGATATGGTTTGTAATAATTATAATAAAATTTTGTTTAAATTTAAACAAAAATGTTACTAATTATGTTTCAAATAAGCATAAGCATAAAAATAAGCATAGATAACCGTACAATTCGTAGTTGCTACTCCGTGATTAACCAGATCAATCGAAATTGCATAGAGAACCAATTAATGGGGCTTGGGATTAGCGAACCATTCGAGAGGTCAACGTTTAAAAAGTAAATAACGGCGTCGGCCACGTCTTTACGGTCATCGTGGAAGGGAAGGACAGTTGGTATGACATTCATTGTTACTAGAGACCGAGATCACCTCTGCATCTCCATGATTGTCACAAAAAGGGATTTTCGTGAAGGAAAGGGTTAAAAAGCTACATGTTCAGGATTCACTTTGGTAAGTAATGTGATCCATGCAACCTACACTCATGTAGGCCTACTTTATGTAAAGAAATGCTGTATTATTTGAAGGATGATTCGAATCGAGAACATGCCGTCACTTTTCGTAACGAACTTTACAATGTTTTATGTGACTTAAAAAAATAATAAAGGAAGTAATAATACGCCGTCATCAGTAATCACGAACTGGTCAAAGCTTTGGCTAAATACAACAATGGTGCAATAGAATGAGGATGCAAAAGAATGCAACACGTTCCAATTTGATTATCTTCTTCTCTACTCTACGAATGTTTTCAGGAGCTCCTATCGGATGGACAATCTATCTGTTCATGCTTCCGTAAACACCACTAAAAGTGGCAGGTGATACACATATTTAAAATACAACCTTCCGCGAATCTCGTGGTACAATAATCAAAAAGATATCAACCTTTTCATATGTAAATCTAAACATATTGAAAATAAATACAATTTATCAATTTTGATTTTGGGAAGCTTCTACCTTAAACCTTTACCTGTAGTTAAAAATAGTAAAAACTACTTCTACCAAATTCCTACGGTAAACTAACAAGAACCCTTTTTTCCAGTAAACAACTTTTATTATGATCACCAGGGTAGTAAAGTAGTCATTTACATAACTCTCGCATAGTTTTTTGAAATGCTCAGAAGCGAAATTGACCGCAGATTGTGCAACTTGCCGATCTGAGATGATCGGAACAAACCCCGATCACCAATAGCGCTTAATAAAACACAGGTCAGTGAGACCCAATTGAAACGAACTCACCGGATCCAACATTCAGCTGAAACGTCCCGTCGCACATTGGTCTAGTTTTGAAAAATCATGGCAGAAATTGCGTATTCTCAATATTTTACTATTTTTAGGCATAAGAAGTGTTTTGGAACATGATTTAGGGTTGAAGACTTTATTTTAGGCCTAGTCACAACTTTTTGATTGTCATAGGGCGAAATTCTAACAAAAATGCTGTTTCTCATACGTTTTTTGGCTCTCAACTTTTTCAAACAACTATTGTTTAGGCAAACTTAGGCAAAAAGAATCTTCTTCAATCGATTTCCTTAGTTCTTAAACCGCGGGTGACACAACAATTGGCGGTCTTTGTGTTACGTTAAATTGTACAACAATTTTAGCGTGTCGAAATTACGACCGTACATTTCTAGGCGTACTCTGATCATTTTTATGAAAATTTCAGTTTGACCAGGTCCGTCCCACTCGGGGTCAGATTGAGTACCACTTCTAGTACTGCATTTGGTCCCTCGGTAGTGCAAAAGGTACCCAAGTTTGGACAGATCGCAGTACACTTTTCACAGCATTCTAGATTACCTTATGAGCCATAAAATTTTGGGCAACTGCAAGGGACATGGTGGTCTTTAATGTGTCTTTGGTTTGACAGCAGCTTGGCTGCTTGTTTATTTTCTGTTCGCATCCCTCAGGTGCCATTTAATGTTGACTTCAAGCACATCCATCTATAGGGGTCCACGATACGTTTGTTAAGACGGCCGTAGCTCCGAAATAATTGGATATCACTGGAGTAATAAAACAGAAAACTGTAACTATGCAACTGCGGCTCAAGATACCATCGAAGGAGCTATGAAAACTGACTTTTAGTATGGTTCTTTAACTCAATATCGAGATTCAGAATATCCGGTTTAAAATGTCGATCGTAGTTTGCCTAAGAATACCCTAATATTTGTTTGTTTAGTTGTGAAGCTTATCTTTAGATATAATATCATGCCGTGGTGAATCTTTTTTTTTTTGTTTTTCATGAAGTTTTTTAATTCTCCATATCGAGCTTTTTATGCTAGTTATAAAACTGAGGGGGGTGATTTGACTTTGACATATCTTGCTTACCGATTTTATAGTTAAGTCTTAGCAGGCCATGCTTTTCAATTGTTGTCAAAAAATTCACTGGGTTTGTTCTACAGCTATGTTTTTTCATTGCAATATATAGCTATTTTTACAAACTTCATTCTTTTCATTTTAAAGCCTGATTCGCTGCTGACAAGTAATTTCTCGGCCTATCTTGATGTATGGGAAATTTCTGCAAGGAATCGATCAAGAATGCACTTTTTTCTGATCGCAGTACGCAATTGAAAAGAACTGTCAGTTCAAATGGGAGCCGCTGTAGAAAATTTCTGCAAGGAATTTCTTTAGCGATTCCTTCTCAGTAGCAAATCAGGCTTAATAATCGAAACGAGGAAAGCGTTTTGACCAAATTATTAGAGATACATAATTTTGGAGATAGCATTTAGTACATCTATATTGGCTCAAATACTTTGACTAGCACGATCAGCGAACACAATCAAGCCATGGCCATTATATATTTGACAACTTTTCGTAAGTTTATGGAGAAAGAGTGTAAATTAAAACTTAAATAAAAGATTTCCAACGTCTATAACTGGTGGTCTGAGATGTTCCAGTACTGGCCTTCGACAAGTACTGTGTCCTTCAAACACGTTGTTACATTGCTTTAACCATTTCTGGATAATTAGCTTGCCCCAATTACCGTGATGAATCAAAATCCGGACGGTACCAATATCCGGACACTCTAACAATATTCATTAATTAAAGGAAAAATTAAATGTTATTCTGCCAGGTTTTAATCACATCAGCTATTTATGATACTTCTGATCATTTTACTGTTTGTTTTAATCTAGTTAACATTGCCAAATAATTAATAAAAGGAAAGTAAGTTACGCTGCTCTGGCTGGACGTCATTTCTTCACAGCGCAATTTTATTCGGTAGTAGTGTTTACAAACGCACGTTGAGTGTTTATCCGTGAAAAATATGTTTCATTTTCGTTATTAGTGAAGTGATTTCAACTCAAATAGAAATAAAACGATAGTTTTACTATTTAATTACAAAACAGTCGTGGAAGATGGTGAAAATGTGTATTTCGGGGTGTGAAAAGAGGGTGTCCGGGATTACGGCCAAATGTATCAAATCCGGACATTATATTATATCTCCTAGTTAAACTGAAGTGAACCAATATTTTAAAAGTGATAGTGAAGGAAAACTAGTCAAACAACTATAGAAGGCAGCGTGAATGAAAATGAAACGAATTATGGGGAAAAACTGTGTGATTTTTCATTACTACCGTTGAAACTCTAACGAAGTGCAGTGCAGGGATTTCAAATACAAATTTCTCTCATCATTCCTGTTTTTGAAACACTGTGAGTCGCATAACTACTTCAAGTTGTATGATATATGGTATGTAAATAATATCTAACATAATTTTCGTTATTTTTGCGCAAATAAATCAATATCGAAACAGTTGTCCGGATTTCGATTCAAAAGTGTCCGGATTTAAAGACAACACTTGCTGCAAGTGTCCGGATTTAAGGACAAGATATGCTTCATCATTCTACCGATTTTCGTTATAAAATCGTTATTTTTAAGGTAAAATGTATCACTCTTATAAAAATCTGATGTAAAGTTATTCACTGAGTAATAGAACCTTAATTGTTTACCATAATACTTACTGAAAATGGTATTTAAACATTTGTCGCTGCTTAAGTGTCCGGGTATTGATGCATCACGGTATAAGTGTATCATTTTTGCGGTTAGAGTCTTTTTATTGGAACCCAAAAACATGACGCAGGAGGTATGGTAAAAATTGTTTCGTATCCAAAAAATACCAGAATCCATTCAAGTCAAGATTTGGGATTTTCTTCAAGCGAGAACATTCCCTGATTTCCATAAATTCATTGATAGGCCAATCTTGCAGAAAAAATTCTAACCAAATCATTAGTATTCTATCCTTGAAGCTATTCGTTTGGATTCAAAATCTTCGTACAGTTCCTAACACTCATTCACATAGTTCAGCTCTTGAAATAGATCATTTTCGAATTAACAGCAATCAGTCTCTTTAGTGGCTGCTTACTATTTATCTAAAATGGCAACACATATTAATAAACTGTTTTAAATACAGAAGTTGTACCTAAGCTGTAATAAATACAGAAAACCAGGAACCCATTTTTTAGATTTTTGTTGGCTCAATCAAGGACCCATTTTTTGACGTTCCTTTGATACATGATAAATTTTCAACGTTCATGTTGATACATGATAAATTTTCAATAAAGCGAAGTTTGCTTTGATTTAACCATAAAAATAGTGTAGGCAAGATACGTCAAAAAGGGGTGATTTAAAGTTTATAGCAAGCTAGCGTAAAAAGCTAAACTTACCAATGTATTTGAGACATGTACATGTCACTGAATGCATACTGGTTTGTGTATTTTATTGTTACTGGTTTTCGAGAGCGTGTCTAAGAGAAGAAACATCAATACCTTGTCATCAATCATTCAACAAAAGTCCCAGTCAAAATTAAAACTTCCGGCAATTTACACCGCTTAGAACTAGATGCCTAAAATTATCACTTCTCCACGCAGGTAATGCATCGCTTCCATCATTAGTTTCCACTGTCCGTTATAGGAAGCACTCGTCCTTTCGGCCGTGTCTAAAACTCATCGGACTGTGTCTGGCCAAAATCGATTCGACTCATCCGGAAAAGAATCCTCGCCGGACTCGTTCTTTTACAACTACCTCTCAGTTGGCCGACTAACAACGATCGGCATCACACACGTAGCAGCACGTAAAAAAACCCACACCTCGCCCTTTGGATTGGTCCCGTAATGATGAGGTGCAATATAACAATCGCTTTCCAAAGAACGACGGAAACGAAGCGAAACTTTTCTCGCACCTGGGGAGAGTGTGTATTTATTTATTCTTTGTAGCAGTAGATCCTGGGCCGAGGTTCTCGGTGGAGTTCTAGGCTGCCTACCTGAGCTGCTGTAACATAAACCGAAGCGCGCTCATGACGGTTTTTGGTTTAGCACACTCGAGAGGGAACGGTGGACAGGGAACGTGGAAACCAAGAGCAAGCACGAAGAAAAGTTTTTATTTGCTCTTGGCACCTCTTGGCCTGCTGTGTTGCAGCTCTAAGGCCCACAGATCACCATGAGACGAACTCGTAAGGCAGCCAGAGCGGTAAGAGAGCATAAAGAAAAACCGATCATAGCAGGCAGGCTCCGTTCAGGTGTGAAATTACACGCTCGGTCTGCTTCTGGGGTGCGCAGGAACAATGGATTTCCGTTTTCCGGTCCGGTCGTCGTTGACGATTGACTTCGGCAGAGGGGTTTTAGCTTTCATTCAGAAGACTTTTGTGAGTATTTCCTGGTTGAGATACTGAATATGTCAATTGGGATTGATTTCTAAGTAAGTGTTTTTAACTTGGAGCTGGATCAAGCCTCCACAAGGTTTATGTATGACATAATGATTAAGTTTTCAAAAGTCTCAAATATCTGTGATCAAACATCGTGCTACATCAATACTCGGATGCTTAAGACGACATGATTGCTCAAACTCCGATTTACGTATGTTTAGTTAGAATTTCTTAAAATGTTCATTATTTAACTCATTCTTCGGATCTTCGTTAGTTAACCTCAAGCTTATTTATTCTTCATTATGCTTCCTTTTAAAGAAAATTTCTTTATTTTACTATTTTATTGTAATGAAATCAATTGGATCAAAGATTTACCAAACTTCTATTCAGCCGCTTCGTCTACCGAAAATTCTAACTGAAAATCATCAGATAATGTACCAAAGTCAAGTAATATACCTCCCTCTGATTTTATTTTTCTAACTGAACTGAATGCTCTGAGCAGGAAGTTAATTTGCTCCAAACTAACTCGCAATAAGTAAATTTTTTTTGTCATTGGTGAGTTTAATGCCAAACATTGGTCATGGAATAATTCACAAATTTATTTCAACGGCAGAATTTTATTTGATGAGTGCTCTTCAGGATATTTCTCAATTCAATACCGTGATAGCACTACATGTTTTTCCTCTTCTAGAAACCCTTCTACTATTGATTTGGTCTTGACCGACTCTAGTCATCTTTGTCGCCAGCTGGTTACTCACGCTGATTTTGATTATGATCATGTCCCTGTTACATTTCAAATGCCCCATGAAGCGATTCTCAATCATTACATCTACACTTTCAATTATTTTTGAGCCGACTGGAATATATATTGACTCTAATCTTGATGTTAACATTTCTTTACAAACAAAACTTGATATTGACAATGCTCTTGAAACTTTAACAAATTCCATTGTTGAAGCCAGGAGCATTGCAATTCCAAAATGTGAAGTAAAATTTTAATCCGTCATTATAGACGATGATCTTATACTCTTGATCCACCTTAAAAAACAAGATCAGAATGCAATTTTCAACGCACTCGCGATTGTGCTATGAAAATTATATGGCAGGATTTGCAGAAAGAAATCAAGAAAGGTTTTGCACAATTCAAAAACAAAATTTTTGAAAATTAGATTGCTGAATTGGACCCTGGGTCTAAGCCCTTTTGGAAATTATCTAAAACTAAAAAAAAACTCAGAAGCCAATACCGGCATTGAAAGAGGAAAACAAATTATTTGTAGTCAATTGCGAAAACGCTCAAAAACTTGCTATACAGTTTGAAAGCGCAAACAATTTTAATTTAGGGCTTACTAGTTCAATTGAAAACCAAAATACTCAGGGCTTCGAAAATATTCTCAATCAAGAGAACGTTTTCGAAAATTCCTGGGAGACTAATTTGGAACAAGTGAGAACAATTATTTAAAAAATCAAAAATATGAAAGCTCCTGTCGATGATGGAATTTTCTACATCCTCATCAAGAAACTTCCAGAAAGTAGCTTATCATTCTTAGGGGTTGTCCATATACCACGTGGCCATTCATGTGGGGAGGGGGGTCTGGCCAAAGACCACGCTTCATACAAATTTTAAACTTTGTGTGGACAAATGACCACGATGGGGGAGAGGGGTGGTCTGGAATCCCAAAAAACTGTCCACGTGGTTAATGGACAGCCCCTTAGTTAATATATCATTTAACGATTTTTTTCAGTTGGCATATTTTTCTGACAAATGGAAAAATTCTAAGGTTGTACCAATTTTAAAACCTGACAAAAAATCCTGCAGAAGCTTCTAGCTATCGTCCAATCAGTTTGCTTTCTACCACCAGTAAACTTTTTGAAAAGGTCATTTTGAACAGAATGATGGTCCACATCAACGAAAATTCAATTTTTGCCAATGAACAGTTCGGACTCCGCCATGGACATTCGACCACCACGGTGCTCCCCTGTCCGTTATTATCAGAAAAAATCTCCATCAAATCTGTGCTCACCAATCGTTTTCTATAGTTAGGCTGTTTTGAAGTTACGCCCTTTTGACTGTATAAGTCCACAAATTCAAAGGAAATCTGAGATATTTGAACGGATTTTCATTAGCTGTGATTATCAGAATAAATAAACCATCACAATTTGGTCCAAAGATGGTGTTTTTAGTTACTTGTAAATTCTAAGTGGAGTTTTGAATGAGAAAATCAACAAAATATGGAGTTGCGTCCTTTTGGAGGTGTAACCATTGATGATACTAATTTTTAATATATCAATTAGGCATTATAATACCGTTAAGTATGTTCAAATGTTTTCAATGGCACCTTGGTCTTTCATGCCGCAAAATAATTTCACAAGTAATTGATTTTCATAGGCTCAAGTGCTATAAGGCATTACGGAGCCAATTTCATCATGTTACCAAAGTAGTTTTTATACAACACTATTCAATAGTTTGGTGAAGCAATGAACTCATGATTCAGATTATTGAACATGCGATTCATGTTGTATATAGAAGCGCAAGTTGACGTCAAAGTATACATTCAAACTTGAGTTTTCGGTCAAATTAACGATGTAGGAAGCAGCGATATAAAATTGAAAACAATAATGCAAAGTTTAGAACATCCGTTATTATTTTGTTTAATGGAATTTTAAATCGTAGCACTAACAGAACTAACTTTCAAATATTTGTCTTTGTCACCTATGAAAAGTTTGTTTAGCAAAGTGTGATATGTTTTCGTTTGTCTTTACTTATTATAGCAGCGGGTGAGTGCTTACTTCACAGGTACGGTTTGCAACGAAATAAAATGAAAGTTTACAGATAAATCATCATTTGGTGTAGGATTCAAAACCTGTTATGGTACATAGATTAGCAGGTTCAATACGGTCACAGAACAATTTAAGATTTACTGGTAACAAAAACTGGAAAGTAGGTCTTTTTTAAATTGTTTAAAGTTTTGATAGTGGTCTAGAGTGCCAAAGTTTGGCCAATACAGTATTACTCAGTAATTGAGGTTTAAGTTCTGAGGCAGTACAAAGTTAGCTAGAACAGCCGAGGGACAGCTAGTTTGGTTATAACAAGATTTTATGACTAGTAGCAACCTGAGACGAGACTCGTGAAGACGTCTTCTTTTTTCTGTGATTGATGATTTTTTTCTTATTCCACTCTGTGTTTACATCAATCATGTGCAAGGCGTTCAAGCTCTCACATGAACATCTCAGCAAAAAAATATCGGGTTCGCATCACACCGTAGCATAAATAGCCTTTTGAATGGAATTCATGGCAGCAAATGTAGCAGGCATTGGGAATAACTAGTTTTGTGTTTAGATTTATCAGCATTTTCAGAAAAATTTCTCCTAGTGACTGAGGTTTTTAATATCAGTATATTTTGAATTCAATACTTTTCACTTTTTCAGCCATTAAAACGACGGGCTTCGTTTGCCGTTTTATGATAGTGGAATATGGGCTGCATATGACGTTTACATCTTTCCTCTTCGCTAGTCTCTCACATATAATAACATTACGAAATTGGCTCCGTAATGCCTTATATCACTTGAGCCTATGAAAAGCAGTCAATGTGAAAGAATTTGACGGCATGTAAGTGCAATGTGTCATTGGCATGAGTTGAACATGCTTATCGGAGTTAGAGTACCTAATTAATCTATTTGAAATTAGTGACTTTAATAGTAACACTTCAAAAAGGGCGTAACTCAAAATTACGACGATCATCTCATTAAAAACTCCACCCAGAGGTCAAAAATAACTAAAAACACACACTTTGAGCCTTATTTTGATGGTTGGGGGTAACTTCATAACGGGCCCTACGATTTTTTAAAAATTTTGCCCAGACATGCAGCCTAACTAAAGAAAACGACTGGTGAGCACAGATTTTATGGAGATTTTCTTCTGATAATAACGATCAGGGAAGCACCGTGACCACTCATTAACTTTTACGTGTAACAAATTTTATTCGTTCCAACAAATCTGAAGACTAATCTACTGGTCTTGCTCTTCTAGACATAGAAAAAGCATTCGACAGTGTTTGGCATGAAGGTTTGATCGTAAAATTAAAAAGCTTTAATTTTCCAACATACATTGTTAGAATAATTCAAAGTTATCTGTCAAATCGTACACTTCAGGTTAATTATCAGAACTCCAGATCTGAAAGACTTTCTTCAAGAGCTGGTGTTCCTCAAGGCAGCATTACCTGTGTTACCTCAGGGATGTCAAAAATCTTTGTTTGCGGATGACACCGGCCTCTCCGCCAAAGGATGAAGCCTGCGTGTCATCTGTAGTCGATTGCAAAATTCATACTTCATACTTGCAAAAATGGAAGATTTTTCCTAATGCTTCCAAAACTCAACTAATAATATTCCCACATAAAACAAAAGCTCTGTAGTTGAAACCTATAAGTAGACATGTTGTTATGTTGAGAGGGGTTTCAATAAATGGGTCAGATGTAGTTAATTATCTAGGGCTCATGCTAGATAAGAAATAAACTTTCAAAAATCACATTGAAAGCATTCAAGCCAAATGTAACAAATATTTAAAATGTCTCTATCCCCATATTAATAGAAAATCAATATTTTGTCTTAAGAACAAACTTTTGATATTCAAACAAATTTTCAGGCCTCCCATGCTGTATGCTGTGCAGATGATTCAAAATAAAATTTTGAAAATGATTCTGAAGCTTACTCCCTGGTATAGTACATAGAATTACATAGAATATCCAATGTTGAAACATTGGAACAAATGTCAAATAAAATAATCAATAATTTCAGGCAAAAATCTTTGCAGTCTTCTATTGAAACGATTATTGCGTTACATAGTTAGGTAAATTGGAAGCGTTTTTTTTTCTCTTATGAGCAGGTGAAATCAACTAACCTGTAAAAAATCTGAACTGCTACGGCAAATGAAATGGAATATGTTGTTAACAAAATGTTAATAAATCTTAAATTTATTTTATCAAATTATGATGATAGTGTTGTCTAATAGCACAGAACACCTAGATATAAGAAATGAATGTAACGTTTGGAATGATACTAATAAAGAAATAAAAAAATGTAATGAATTTTGTTGTTGAAGAATGACCCTCTAAAACTAAAAAAACAGACATATTGGGTGGAAACTAGTTGAAAATTCCAAATAATCCGTCAATTTTGACGACCGACATGATACAAAGTTGCAGAGCTAGATACAATTTGTTCGCTGCTACGTGGTAGCATTTGCCTTCAGTGAACATCCCAAGTAAATTCTCATCCTAAGCGCGGCAACAGTTCCAGTGTAGTCTATATCTAAAATTTACACAGTCAGCGCTCGGAGAGATTGCTCCAACACGCCAATTTATCGGTTGGAAGTTTTCCAGCTCACTTAGGCTCACTGTCGACGACGATTGTGCTACTTTTCACCGAAAGTTGTTTCCTCGACAAGTGAAGCACTTCAAAAAGGTTGAACGATTGTTTTTTTTTTGTGACGGTGTGATGAACAAGAAAGAACGATAAGCAATCAAAAGCTATTTGTTCATTCGCGAATGAATTGCTAAAAATGCTGAGAACGGTGAAACTTGACTGCATTGCCGATCAAATAAAGATAAAATTTTTAGACGAACAAATATTTATAGGAATTGACATTCAGGGAACTGACGGTCAGGAAAATGACATTCGGGGAACCAACATTCAGTAAAAAGTAGCACAACCATCTTCGACGCTGTTGATAACGAAAAAAAATATCTCCTGCGGAAAATATACAAATCAAACAACCAATCTTAACAACTCCCGCACATCTTCAGAGTTCAAAAGCAGGCGATTGGTGATAGTCTTCTAAGCGAAAGCTCACGCAATGTAGCTCCCGGTTCAATAACTGAAACTGGAGCACCAAAGCTCTGTTACCAGCCAAGGAGCAGCCCCAGCCACCAGAGTTGATGGGTGCGGGTTGAAAAATATAAATAAATAAATTAAGCAAATAAACAGCGGAGCGAGCGTCGAATGAGACGGTGAAAGGGTTTGTATTGGGGTTGGGAGGAAGAGGAGCTCAGGATATCGGGCCAGAGAAAGATTCAGAGGCCCCAGTTTGCGTCAGCTTTGGATTGCTATAAAGCGCCAGGAATCGCATGCCAGGCGATGCGATCGCTGGGTATTATAGAAATGACGGTGCCTTGGTTGGTAAGCATTTTATTAAAACTGCTGGAGGGTTATTAAAAGTGAATTTATCTTTAAATTTGGAAATGCGAAATAGACGAAAATGATATACTGAATGGGAAATTATTTCTACATAGAAAATAAAACAGTTTCGACAGTTTGCTCCAAACACACAATGAGCAATGAGTATTGCTTGATGCTTGTATTTTCATAATTGTTGGATTATAAATTTGATAGGTAATATTTTTTCATATAAATCCTCATTCCAAGCATCCCTCACACGCACGTTAAGGACATCGGTTTCAATTTTCCTCTGTCAGACGAGCTCCAACGCCAAATGCGCTATGAGTCCGCCGTGAGAGAGCTTGTTGGAACCATCACAGCCAACGCGCGAGAACTGAATGTTTTATTTATGTTCATATTTAAATTTAAATGTGAGATCGATAAATAAATAAAATCTGCCTACACCCCTCCGCTTCTTGCAACCCTTCCCTCGAACGATGGTGATGATGATTCCGAGCAGTGAGAACCGCTTTGCGAGCTCAGTCTCTAGCAACATCGTCAGATCAGGAATTCAAGCTATTGAAGTGTTGGTGTTTTTTGAAAAATTAAATTGAAATTAAATAATTGCGATCGTTCTGTGAGAAAATCGAAGATAAATGCGTGCAATGTTCATGCCTCTGCCTCTTTCCCTGGCCTCTCTCCAGCTTTCCTATAACGGATGACTCCTTTTGGATTCTCAAGGCACAACCAATGTGCATATCTTACGGCGCGCAAGATTACGGACTCTCTTCGCTTCCCGGGATCTGAGCCAACCCATTTAGCATATCAAATGCAGCCAATGAGCAATAAATTAATGACAGCGATTTATACTTAATCGAACAGCGCAACGAGGAGCATCAGGCAGCTGCGATGTGAGTTGGGCCTTTTTTTTTTTGATAAATTTATTCAGCGCCCCTAATGAAGCTGTGGTTGTCGAACGTGGATTGCGAGATATTGGAGGCGCACAATAATCGGGCAGATTCCGACCGAGAAGTGATAACAAAAAAAATATATATATATATATATATATATATATATATATATATATATATATATATATATATATATATTATATATATATATATATATATATATATATATATATATATATATATATATATATATATATATATATATAATATATATATATATATATATATATATATATATATATATATATATATATATATATATATATATATATATATATATATATATATATATATATATATATATATATATATATATATATATATATAATATATATATATATATATATATATATATATATATATATATATATATATATATATATTTCAATTGTACCAAAACTTTTTTTTTCGATTCGATTTTCAGTATTACAGTCAAACCTATATATATATATATATATATATATATATATATATATATATTATATATATATATATATATATATATATATATATATATATATATATATATATATATATATATATATATATATATATATATATATATATATATATATATATATATATATATATATATATATATATATATATATATATATATATATATATATATATTTCAATTGTACCAAAACTTTTTTTTTCGATTCGATTTTCAGTATTACAGTCAAACCTACATGAGTCCATGTTCCATGACTCGATATCGACTAATGGAACCAAACTGAAAGCAAAAAATCATGGTTACTATGATGTATAAATATAACATTTGGTGTTCTATGTTAGGCAACACTATCATCCTAATACAGTCACCTCTCCACATCTCGATATCGATGGGACCATCGAGATAGGGAGAGGTCGAGACAAAGAACATTTTTTGATGAATACTAGATTGAAAAACACTCCGTTGCCAAGAAAGTAATACAAAAACAGACGTCATTTTGCGCTTCTAATTTGTTTTGATTCCCAAAACTTTGGTCCAGTAACCTTCGATATTAGTCAAATCGACATACGGAGAGAAAATTGAGAACGAAAAATCAACAGAAACACATCGAGATATAAGGATATCGAGATAAGGAAGATATCGAGATATGGAGAGTGAAAATGTATGCAGACTGAAGGGACTTACGAAATCATCGACATAGGGAGAGATATCGAGATGTAGAACATCGAGATGTGGAGAGTCGACCCAGTAAACACAAACTCGTATACGATAGCGCATAGAGTGCAATTGTGGAGGCGATATACCTACATGCGCCATAAGGCTGCATGCAAGATGTACGTATATCGCCTCCACATTTGTACTCTTATATCACATCATTTATGACGGTGTGTTTACTGGGGACTGTATGGTAAAACTAAACGTGTTGAGTTTTAGAAGCATTAGGAGAAAGTTTACGATTTGACAGATAGCCTTCAGATTTGTTGGAACGAATCGAATTTGTTACACGTAAAAGTTGATGAGTGGTCAAATGTACACGTACTTTTCTTTTTAATAAAAAATGAATTTTCATTTATGTGGGCCATCATTCTGTTTTTTAAATGACTATTTAAAAAAGTTTACTGATGGAGATAGCTTACAGGATAGTCTCAATGGACGATAGCAACAAGCTTAAGCAGTCCCAAGTAACACCAAGCATTATAACATTGTACGTATTCTACAGCATATCAACAATACTGATGCGACATTGCTTGTATTCAACAAATTTCAAGAGCTGTCAAGCAAAAGAGCATTAATGCTACATTACAAAGGTATCAATGCACTAATATTACTTTAGAGTGATTCCAAGCAACAGCACCAAAATTTGGTAAATTTTTAATTCATTTTTTTCTATTGAGCTGAAACTTTGCACAGATTTACAGTTCCATCTAAATCGTCATTTTCCGATATCAAATCTTCAAGTTGAGTCACGACTAACTTTTCAAAAGGGTGTATGTGAAAATGGTTCAAAAATATTCAAAAAGCTGCACAGCAAAAACGGTTCGTTCGATTGTTAGACAACTAAAGAAACAAAGTTAGACGACTAAATAAAGATTCCAAAAAAATACACACAGTAAAAAAAAATTTTTTTTGCATTAAAAAACATATTTTTTGACACAAAAACTCAAATATCTCAAAACCCTATCGGAATACCAACGTAATTTTTTGAGGGAAAACGGTCCATTATATTAGCTATCTACCATAAAAATTTGGTGATGGTAAACTAATAAACAAAAAAGTTATGACATTTCAAACATGTCGCAATTTTCACATTTAGTAGAAAAAAAAATTTTTTTTCGGTGTAAATTATTACGGGAACCGCAGTTTGTTGTTGATTTTATTGTTAAGGGCCTTGCGTGAATTAAACAAGTCGTTTTCATGTATTCATTAGTATTATGTATATTATATGTATAAATATTATGTATATGTATAAATATTATATGTATATGTATATATGTATAAATTAAAATGAATTAACAGATTACACGAAAATACAATTTTTTTTACCAGGATATTTTTTTTAAGAGTATGATCGATGAGTTTCTAAATGTTATATATAAACTTTAAAAGTTTTGGATTTGGGTATGCATTATGAGATCATGAAAACATTTTATTAATACTTATTTATTTATTTATTGTTATTTAATTTTTTTACAATATCGAACACTTTTGCATCATTATCAGTACAGTTCGAGTATAGTTTTGCTTTAATTTTATTTTCTGACAATGGAATGAAACAGTGAAATTTTTGGGTTCCTTGGATCGTTTTCGCGTTATTATATTGCTCGCTGAGCTCTGATGCCGTTAATTCGTACTCTTCAATAGTAGTAAAACAAAATGATAATTTTGTTAAATCTTCTTCTTTTCTGCGATTCGCCCAATCAAATAGTTCTTTTGCAGTTTTAATTGGATGCTCACGTTCTTTGGCTAAACTTGCTCTTGTGGCCATGCGCTTTATGGTTCCTCCAATAGCATCACAAGGACCTTTGCCATGTGACGTAGCAAAGAAATGCCATTCTGCATCAATTCCGTACTTTGATTTAAATTGACATAGGCTCGAAAAATTCTTACGGTTTTTGTACTGCGATGCTGCTCCATCAGACATGAAATATATCTTTCTGATTTCTTTATCCTTATCAACGCGTAAAAAGTTAATCATTTTGGCAATGAACAAATTTACAGATACTGAGTCGTGTCTTAAATCTTCGGAAATTACAATAAAACTAAAATGTTCAATTTGCGTACTTCCATTGAAATAAATAACGAATGGATGAATTGTAGCTTGTTGTACGTTCCAGTGATGGGACTGCACTTCATCTTGCAATACAAAGCTATAGTTTTCAGAAAAATCACAAATGACTAAAAATTCACCATCTTGTAATGTATTTTTCGTATTTTTTAAAAAGCGGGATTGCTCTGTTTTAATAAAGTCGTGAGGAATTAAACTTTCTAATTTCAAGCAAAAAAATGACACAAACTCATCTACAGGTTTTACAATAGTTTCTAGGTCACACCTCTCCGTGGTCACCCATTGCTCAAATGATAACTGATCAATATAATTTTCTTCAAACTCAGCGAATAAAGTATTTTCCAATGATGAAGAATCTGGACAATCCGAACAAGATCGTAGATAGCAATTTGATGTTGTATTTTCACACAAAAGACTACCAGTTAACATTTTAATATCCTTTGATAAATTGACTCTTTTCAAACTATGTAAGATTATGTTAATATTTTCGTGTGTTGTGCACACACAAACATTATGTGTTCCTGAATTGGATAGAAGCTTGCATTGCCTTGGACGAAGGCTTGCAAATGAGGAAAAACCTACCTTAATATTTTCGTTAATTTCCTTGGAGCGTGTATACGCTTCTTTCAAAGTAGTCATCATTAATCGTTTTTGGATTGCTTGACGCTTTCCATCTTTTTTTACAGATACATAATCTTTTTGGCCAGGCATAGCTCTACTTACTTCATCGTCTTCAAAATATTGAATTATTTTTTCTTTTGTCTCATCTGTTAATGAAGTACTCGACCTAGCATTTTTGGTTGCAAGACAGTTATTTTTGAATTGTTTTGCCTCTTTTGCTGTATTTCTATTGGTTTTGAACTCATCAATGGCGTCTTGAATAGACCACGAGCTTGGCAGCATCGACAAAATCAATATTTTTTCTTTCCTTGTCGTGGCTAGATTCGAGAACCTTTCCTTCATATTCATAATTACCTCATCGTAGTCTGTATTTTCCACATCCTCAGGTCATAATTTGAAGAGGTTTCTTCGTACAGCTTCGTTTATTTCACGGTATTTTTTCTCGGGATAATTGACGTAACCCATCTTCGTCCATTTAATCGGAGTCACTTTTATTCCAGCTATCCCTTCGTTGAAGCGTTCGATGTTGACCTTCTGGATGCACTCATCTTCTGATTGATTTGTTGAAACAGATGTCGTTGATGGTACCGTGGCAAGACTATCTGCACTTGGTACTTCTGGTAACTCCTCAGTTGTTGTCGGTGCATCTAGTAATTCCTCAGTTGTTGTTGTTTTCGAACTTCCTGCAACCTGATCCACCGATGATGTACAGATTGCCCGTTTGTCAACGTTTAAACGGCAGGACGTACAAATGCGTAAATTTGTATTCAATGTAGACATTGGAGCATAACCAGCCGCTTTCAGTTTATCTATGGTGCTTTCGGTGAGATTTCGTAGCTCTTTCGAACACTTTTTTTCTGCAAACGGCCTGCAACAGTTGAGAAAGCGACTACTCATGTTGCTCGTTAGATTTTAATAAACAAAATCACTTTTAAGTGTTTACTGACTAGTTTGGTGTCGTTTGCTTGACTGAAGAAAAATTTTACAATTAAATCTTTTATAACCATAGTGGTAGTATATTTTTAGCTTTTTCGTGAGTATGTTCATTGTATGTACCTATCATGTTTTTGATGTTGTTGAAGTTACTCGCTTTCTCCCAAATATGATTAACAAAGTCTATTCTCTACCAAGGCGGGTCTATACCCAGGTGTAATCAAATTTTAACTTTGTGGAGAAAACCAGCGCCGAGAAAACCGACCTGCTTTACGTATACTAGATCACCTGGGTATAGACCCGCCTTGTTCTCTACGAGGTAAACTTTTTGCAGGTAACCTAGTCGTATACCTGTATAGAAAACTTTTTTTTGTAGCTTTTGTCTTCAATGTTAGATTTCTTATAGGTTTCTTTTATCAAAAGGTTTCAACACTATTGAGAGAATTTTTCTTCAGTTACGTACAATAAAAAATATGACACTATCAAGACTTTAGATCACAACACTGGATCGCGTCTAACTTTCTAATAGATGCTATAATAGTTATGAATAATTAAATAAAATATCATGAAAACAACTTGTTAACCTCATGTGGTACCCTTAACAAAAAATTCAGCAACAAACTGCGGTCCTAAAAAAAATAAACAATGAAAAAAAAAATTTCACTAAGTGTCAAATTTGTGAAATATTTGAAATGTCATAACTTTTTTGTTTATTGGCTTACCATCACCAAATTTTTATGGTAGATAGCTAATATAAAGGACCGTTTTCCCTCAAAAAATTACGTTGGTATTCCGATAGGGTTATATTTGAGTTATTTGAGTTTTTGTGACAAAAATGATGTTTTTTAATGCAAAAAAAAAAAAAATTTACTGTGTGTATTTTTTTTTTGGAATCTTTATTTATTTGTCTAACTTTGTTTCTTTTTTTTTGTTTCGTTTTTGCTGTGCAGCTTTTTGAATATTTTTGAACCATTTTCACATACACCCTTTTGAAAAGTTAGTCGTGACTCAACTTGAAGATTTGATATCGGAAAATGACGATTTAGATGGAACTGAAAAACTGTGCAAAGTTTCAGATATTTTTTAAATGGTCGATCAGAATCGACTTGCATGCCTCCGTGGAATCCCTCTACTGTGTTATCTCTTTTGGCATACGAGATATTCAACGACACCCCCAAAGTGATGAAATCCCATAAGCCCTGGGTCTCCTATAACGTGTTTTATAGGAGTGAGCGTAATAAGAGTGCACGTTATAGGAATGCATTTAATAGGAGACCCGACTGTATAGAGCATTCTGCTTCTCCTTCAGCTTTCACCACCCTTCATCTTCATTGGAAACCACAGCTCGTCGTCTGCAGTTTGCCACAACATTCCCAACACTCGATCACTGCTTTCCGTCGCACTTAGGTATAGGTTCTTAGTCGCTTTCGGTTCTTCTTCAAACAATCCATGTAGAACAGCGGCACTATTCGATAGCCAATTTCTTAGTTTGAATCCTCCTTCTTGGTGTATGGAACGAACTTCACGTGACACCCGTTCTGCTTCTTCTACACTCTCGTTGCTACCGAGATAGTCATCCACGTAGTTGTTTTCCAAAATTTCTTCGGCTGCTTGTGGATAGAGAACAGCGAACTCTTCAGCGTTCTTGTTTTTGAAGTATAGTGCCGAAGCCGGCGAACACGTGGAGCCAAAGGTTAACACCCATCACGTAGATTTCATCTGCTGATATTCCCATCTTGTACTACCGAAACCGTGTTAGAACAGCTGTAAGCGACGTCAGTTGATCCGACCATTTGATTAGCATGGAGTTCAGAGATATGTTATCTACTTTGGCCGCCGCGTCCCAAATCAATCGAACTTTCCCAGGTTTTCGTAGGTTTGTCACTACACCCAGCACACACGCTTTGGATCTGCTCGCACTAATTCCTCTTCTGTCGCTCTATGTGCGTAGCCTTTCTGCTGGTGCTCTGCTATCTGTTTCTTCAAGTTGGCTGCTAACTCTGGCACGTTTGTCTTCTTCTGATTCCAGCATTACTGGTGGTGTGACCCCTGCATCTTCCATCGCAAAGTAATCTTTCACTACGTTACGCAGCTCCTGATCGCTAGACCATTCACAGGTGTGATAGTTTAGCGAATGCGATGCCTAATTACCACGGCCGCCGAAAATGCTTCATCCTAGCCTGGTCTTCACCGCAATAGGTTCGCTTTTCTTCCCTTCTTGAACTTGCTGCGGGACCGTTAATCTCGCATTGTTGACAGTTATCAGAAGGCGTGGAACGGCTCTGTTGTAACTGACAATCGGAAAACCTTGAAGATAGTGGTAACGTTGAGACAGTTCTTCATAGTCGAGACTCTGCTCAGGCAAAGTGAGCTCCTTCACGGTGTGAATGTCATTGAGCTGAAATTGTTACTTTGAAATTGAAAAATTGCCCACTCCTCTGACTGTGACTTTAACTTGCTTCGACTCAGGCTCGACTCGAGTGACGTTCCCAGTCCATTTCAGGCACAGAGGGGTCTCCCAAACATCGATGCCCAACAACTCTCGAAGAGCGATAGATCGGAGCCATCATCCAGAAAGGCGAAGGTTTCGATGGTGGCTAACGGATCGGAAATGATTATTGGAATGATGCGGAACAAAAGAGAATGCTTGGTTTGTCGGTGCATATGATTCTGCATGGTCGACACTTGAGTACGTTGTCCTTGAGAGCTGGATCGGTTGGAATGTAGCAGCGGATGGTGACGATATCGACATCCGTCAATTACGCAGTGAGTCGCATTCTTGCATCTTCTTCTCCTGTGTCCGTTGAGGCAACTCTGGCACAGCCCATTAGTTTGCGCGAACTTCCATCGATTGTTATTGTATACGCCTTGAACACAGCTCACTCGGACACACGATGACCGGTCTTCTCGCAGCAAACACAAAATAGTTCCTTTTCTTGCACTGATTGACGAACTGGCTCTGCTCAACTGCTGTGGGCATTTGCATTTCCCTTATGTTTCGATCTTTGCAGACCGCCACTGTTCCCGCCGGCGTACGTTGTAACTCGGCTTACAGCCGTGACGACTCCAAGCATGAAGTCTTCGAACGCTTTTAGGTTGACCACCGCATGTTGTTGCAAATAATCTGCCCACTGCATCTTGGTGTGCGTAGGCAGTTTCTCCACCAACTCCATCAGCAACGTCGGATTGGAAAGGTGTTCCTGCTGTCCAGCAGCTTCCAGATGGTCGCAGAGACTGCATATTGCTATGCCGAAGTCGATGATGGTTTCTAATTTCTCCGCTCATGACGCTGGAACACTACGCACTTTCTGGAGTAGAGCACCAATCAACAAATTTGGTCACCCATACAACAAGCAAAGAGTGCAATCACTTGAGGCACAGATTCAGGGAGAAGTAAACGACTTTTGACAGACTCGTACATGGGCCCCTTCAAACAGCGCTCGAGACGCCCGAGTTTTTCAGCGCTGTTGTACCCACAAGCTAATGAGATATTCATGAGACTGCTGATAAATATCGGCCAATCGGCGGGGTCACCGGAAAACGTCGGTAAATTGCGCGACATTACTTGTCAGGCAGCTAACTGCGAGAGAGAGGGAGTCAATTGATTGGCTATCGGCTGTCCCACGGTGGGGGAACAGTTCCGATGGAAAATACCGGATTTGGCTGTGGCGAAGGGCCAACAGATGGGGGAACGAATCCAAAAGATGCGGTCAGACTTGCCGGCTGAACAGTATTATTTGGCAGTCCCAAAGGCGGGAAAACTAATCGGGTGGATGGTATTGGATTTGCCGTCGACGGTTGGCAAACTCTCGTTCCAGACTGTGGAAGAGCACTTGCACCGAACGGGCGCATATTAATGCCGAATAAGAAATCCGTGGCTGATGGTGCCATGGTTCCAAATTGATTATTTATTTGTTGAAGGGAGTTTTCATTTTCGTGTGGTATGGATAAATCATGAGATGGATCACGAAGTGGCTTACCTTGATGTGCTACGGGAGGAATTTTGGAAGCGACGTTTCCTGATCGCTTGACTACATATTGCTGGTTCGGAACCGTTTTAGGGAATGCGCCGGTGTGCGGCTGCTGACCCTGTCCAACAAGGTTCGGGTTCCGAAGACCGAACAGTTTTGCTGTGGAGTTCCATTGTGGCTTGTTGAAGCCGATCGCTGGACATTCTTCCGCGATTATGCTGTTTTGTTGTAGTTGCTGCATCGTCGAGGTAAATCTCCCCGAAACTGACTCGTCGCGTTAAGTTTCTGTCTACGACAGCATACGCCGATTCTCTAAAGATAGAAGCGGCGCGTTGGATGCCGATGGGCCATCTACGTGAACCGGATTGGTTTTCTCCGAGTCGTTCTGATCGTGCGGTGCATCCTGCAGGGCCAGGAAAACTGCTGCAGGATCTTTTGATTGATCCGTCAACGAAACATCCGGCGCGCCTTTAGACTGCTCTGCACATTTCTGCTGTCACTCCTTCACCGTTTCTTGACTCGTCCTTTTGCTGATCCGGCTCCTGTTGCTCGCTGTTTCCTCCACCTCTTGCAACTCCTCTTTCAGAAGCTTGCACTTTTCAGCGAGGTGGCGTTGATCAATCGTCTGCTGTTCTTCCACCATCTTCTTCTTGAGGGCCAACTTTGCTGCCCTAGCGCTGGACGTTATTGTCCGGGAGGAGACACTTAGCGGCAAGCAGTGGGCGCACGTAAACGATCTATCTGCCACAGAAGCTGTTACATCCGTGCACGACATGTGCCACCACCCATTGCACTGGTTACATTGGACACAATCATCAGCATCTTCAGCAGTGATAATACAGCTGGGCAGTGTTGGCAGCAACAATAAGCGATGTTTGACATTGAAGTCACTTATAACAAAAAATGACTTGTTGCGAGTCGATTTCCGCAACCCAGACAACCAGAATTTGCATAAAAATTTACGCAAAAAGTCGTTTACTTGTGCGAATTACATCACACCCGCTTAACATGGTGAATAAAATTGTATGATTGATGTATTTCCTCGCAAAAACGCTATTTTCTGAGTTCACCACTGCATTTTGTTTCATTCCGTATTAACGTACAAAGGAAGTCGAATCAACCCGTAGCAGCTGTCAAATCAACTTTGTTATCATACACTAAGTCGTAAAAGGTTACAGATTAATTCGTAATATAATCTGTACACTCGCATTGTATGTCAATTTTCATCATATATATATATATATATATATATATATATATATATATATATATATATATATATATATATATATATATATATATATATATATATATATATATATATATATATATATATATATATATATATATATATATATATATATATATATATATATATATATATATATATATATATATATATATATATATATATATATATATATATATATATATATATATATATATATATATACAGGGTGTTTGGTTCCATGTTTTTAATAATTGGAGGGTAGATAGGTCTCCATGAGATATGAAAAAGTGCCCATGGAACATAGGGTCGCAAATCACTGCTAAGTGAGTTATTCACGATTTTAAGATTTTCAACTTGTTCATCTTTGGAACCACATATCTAATTAACTATGCGTCATACATTTAATCTCAGTGCAAGTATCGAAAGCTTATGATCTAATCTATCTTAGTTTCTTGGACGTAATTTTTGTAGAAAATGATTCAAAGGCTCAAATTACGAAAAGTTTGCAAAAGGTGACGGAAAAATCAGCATTTTTCGACGTATTTTTATGAATTTTATTAAAATTATCGTAATTAATGTTAAAAAAATTCTTCTACAAAATATGCATTAACTTGTTAGCTACCAAAGTGTCTTTGAGAGCAAAAGTGTATCTCTTGTAGATTCGTCACAATATCATGTTGAAAGTTGTGCTTCGAAGAGCAAAAAAATCAAAATAAATATCGGCTGATAACTCTATTCGTTCGTCCGTTCGTGTGTTGATGCCTCCGCGAGTGGATGAAGTGCTCGGAAACGACAGATGTCGGTCGTGCCGAAGCGAAGGGGAAATGAAATAGCTTCGCAACATGCGCCATTTTATTCTTCTCTTCGCGGCGTTTGGTTTGCAAACAGACGCATAAATAGATTTAGTGCGGTCGCCGCACGACCACCGCAGTAGCGAAAGTGTGTTCATAAAGACTGATCCCTTTAAATTCCTCGCACTAGTAGCTGAGCTACGGTGCAGAGCAGATGGGGGGTGCGCTTGCGCGTGTAGCGAGGACTCAATTTATGCATTTCTCGCATATGACGTGGAACTTTTGATGCATTTTGAAGAGTTTTAGGTCGTCTATTAATTACATAGAGGTGGACAAGGGAGAGTAGAATTTATGACGTGCCATTCACGCCATTGTAAAAGTACAACACTACCAAGTAAACCTCGCCCGTGATACACAGCACGAGCGAGGTGAATTCTTAGGTTCAATAAAGTAATTTAGGTATCGCACTAATGCTAAGCGTGAACTGTTGGAGCAGCAGGATGAAATATCTCACAAAATTAGTGACCGTCTATCCTACTACAGCTTGGTTTTCTGTATAAGGTTGCTTACAAATTATGTTCAATAGATCAATAATCTCTCAGTTAACTATTTTTATAAAATCAAATAATGGACCTACATAATATTTCATATTATTTTCAGTGTCGTATCCAGAAAATTGCTCAGGGGAGACGAACGACGCAAAAAAGTGGATATTTTTACAAAAATTGGGATGGCTTAAGACGGTTCAACCACATCATTTTGTTTTTCTTTTATCAAGCAAAATAATAGAATAACTGCATAAAATTAAGAATTTCTTTTGAAATTGAGACTTTGGCAGTTTAATAGGTTCTATGTGCAGTCACAACAATTAAAAGTCACAATTTGTAGATCAGTACTTTTCTTAAAAAAAAAGCCTGAAGCCTTGCAATGTTTGTAATATGAAATCAAATATTTTGAAAAAAAAAATCAAATAATTCATCAAATTCCAACATTTTTACTTCATTATTGAAACAATTTATGATAGGTTGAATGAAAACGACACAATTTTATCAAGCAGGTTGATGCGGTTCTTGTACAAGAATAATAAAATATAAATAAACCTTTTGTTATGCTCTAAATCAAATAGTAATCAGATCAGTACCCAAATATTTGTAGTTCAAAATTTCATTTTTCTCTCTCTCTCTCTCTCTGTTGAGTTACTGAGTCTTATTTTTTTTTAAATTTGAATTGAAAACCAAGAGAAGTGTTAATTTTGAACGATAACATTTGAAATATTTGCAGTTTGCTCTAATAGATGGAAAATTAGAAATCAAATTGAATATAATTTAACAATTAAATGTATTAAAATGAACTTAAAACAGTCACAATCACAATTAGAAATTGAAACTCTTTCCAAACTTTAGTCAAGTTTTAATCATCAAGTTAACTGTAACTCTAGCGATGGCAAAATCATTTGAAATTTGACTCATGGAACATATTCAAGGCATAAATGTGTATGATTTTACACGAATTTAATTAAAAAAAATACCTGCTGGAAACCCACCAAAACCCGGAAATATGAGAATATGTCATTTTTTAAACAAAACTAGTTTCATGTTATTTAAAGCTCCCACAGCAATTTACGGAGCTAATGGTTGTCACTATGGCAAGCCTGAAATTTCGTGAAATATCCTTCATCATTTTAGTAACAGAACCTCCGAAATGTCAAGAAGGCGAAAGTGTAAACACGATACGTAGCAAAACATTTTTTGGGATGAACAATATTTCATTAATAGTATGTCTCACTATCAAGAACTTTGGTGATCACTAAGACCTCTCACTAATTTGAATTTCAAATCCAAATGTTTAATTTTAATAATAAAATTCAATTCACATTTTCAAAACTGAATAAGCCAAACATGCTTTTAAGAGCGTTTTTCGTATTTCAAGTAGTTTCACACCAAAAACTCACTCCAAAATCCACTAAGGTGAAGAGGGAGGGAGGGTTGACCCTCAAACACACCCCCTCCCACTGATCACTTGTTTCTGTTTTGTAGACAATATGATCTTAATTTTCTTTCTGGCGTTATGTCGCAACTGAGACAGAGCCCTGCTCCTCAACTTAGTGTACTTATGAGCACTTACATAGTTGTTAAGTGAAAGGTTTTCTCAGTCAAAGTTGCTGTTTTGTATGTGTATATGGGCAGAGGCATATACGTTTTAAATATTTTATTTGGGACAAAGTCCACGAGACCCCTCCCAGCTCTGAAATTCTTTGGAAATGAGCATGTAGCTTAAGGACAGCCATAAAAGCACTGCAATATTAAATAAATGAAAAAAAAAACTCTAGTGGAATTTAATGGTATAGTACTAGATTCGGGTTTTCTTTTATTTATAGGTATTCCACTAAACAGCTCGAAGATTTAATACACAATATTCTTAACCCATATCCGCCCAGCGTCCTAAAAATAGGACAGAAGCCCCGAACGCCCAGCGTCCTATAAATAGGACAGTACTTGTTGTGCAAATATCTTGAAAATAAAGAGGTTTACAAGAAAACTGTCTTCTGCAAAGTTGATCACAGGACTGCTGACTTCCACTTGGTAACTATTTTAATTCAGAATTAACTCACCAGGTGCCGCACAGACGCCAACAAATGTTGCATATAAAAGCAACATATGAAACAACTTTCCGACGTACAAATATTTGCTTTGTTTATATCTCAGTCCAGCGATGAGATACAAAATTGGTGTCTTCGACAAAGTTGAACAACTAAATAATACCTATTTTCATAGAACCTTATAAATTCGGAAAACATTCCCAAGATGGCGCTAGTGAGCAAAAACTTTATTTGCTTATATCTTAGTCCAATTATGAGATACAAAAATGGTGTCTTCGACAAAGTTGCATAGAACCTTATAAATTGGGAAAACACTCCCAAAATGGCGCTAGTGAGCAAAAATTTTATTTGCTTATATCTTAGTCCAGTTATGAGATACAAAAATGGTGTCTTCGACAAAGTTGAACAACTAAATAATACCTACTTGCATAGAACCTTATAAATTCTGAAAACACTCCCAAAATGGCGCTAGTGAGCCAAACCTTTATTTGCTTATATCTTAGTCCAGTTATGAGATACATAAATGGTGTCTTCGACAAAGTTGAACAACTAAATAATACCTATTTGCATAGAACCTTATACAGGGTGATTACTAATTCCTGTCAGTAAAGTAAATGATCGTAGTTAAAAGATGTATGTATGAGTTTTAATTTCCAGTGTACATCCTGTTTTGTACATCTATAAAGTTTGTTTTGACATAGTTAAGATTCAATCTTTTTTCATTTACCATAGTTTTTAGTCATATGTGTTGTTTTAAAGGGAATTCACCTGGCACGCACGTTTTCCACAGATATGTATTTTTGACTAAACTCCGCTGAAAAATTTACCTGATTGAAGCAGCATGTTAGCACAATCTTTTAGACTTACTAGGAAACAGCATAAGACTGATTATGGAAAATTTTAATGAGAAATATATGTCTTTTTTGATTAAAATATATGCTTTTGAATAACGTGCATGTTAAGTGTAATGCTTCTGAGACAACGAATGTGGCTGGAAATTAAGGAAAAAAATAA
>NW_018735488.1:0-53982 GCF_002204515.2 Aedes aegypti | reverse complement strand
GCTGATCAGGTTTCTTCTATATGAAAACGAACCGAGGCATGGAGAACTTCTCCAACTTGGGTTAACGACGACATGGCAGCTTCTCCGGCTCGTGAAGCGCTCCACACGAAGACGTACATAACGAGTGGAACCAAGATTACGAGTTCCCACATTCGGTTGGCGGGGTAAGCGTTTCTTCAAATAAACGTTTCGATTTTCAATTGCTTACATTCAACTACTTCTATTCCTCCAGCAACAAGTCAGCGAAGAGCAACAGGTGGATGAAACCATTGAACAGTTCGAGGAGCGTGTGCTCAACAAACGTGCCGCTCAACTATTTATATCGGTGCGGTCGCGTCTGCTGAAGACTGACAGCATGGTATTGTCGGAGATGACGCATCGGAACGATAAGAAACAGGTATGTTCAGAGCGATAATGATTAATTATGACATTAATTCATATAGTCATTAAAATTCATTACAGTATAATCATCAATCATAATCATAGAGAATATTATTCAGCAATCATAATCTCAATCACAAGTTGAACATCTAAACAAACCTCACAGTAAACTTATTATAATCTTATTCGCATGATTCCTTAAAAGTTCACTGTGAAGCAATGTACAAGCTGCTTTAAGATGCTTCTTCCTTACTTGATCGGAACTTTCATATTCGTAAAAGTTTCATTCGATACTTTGAGCAAGAATAGTAGCAAGAATTTTAGAGAATTGGTCACTATTTTACGGTGAAACACCTCGGAATTCAAAGATGACCGCTACAATGGCCAACTTATGCTCCTACTCACGTTTTCAAAAGCACTAAACTAGAGAAATATATATTTGACAAACGTTACGGACCTTCTTGTTTTATGCTTTCTGCTAAAAAGTGCACTGTTATTCCAAGTTTTCTTCGCGAGATTTCTGCCTTTGATGTTTTAATGCAATCCAAAAGTTGATTCCAAACTGTTTAACCTTAACCCTCTAATACCCAACCCCGCCTTTAGACGGGGTACACTTTGGAATTTTGTGTATTTTTTCCAACCCCCCCCGCGAAGTGACAGATAACGCAATTTTCACGTACCTACTTTCAACGTAAACAATGGGGCCATCCACCGCTGCCGGCACAATTTTTCACTATGGCAGATCGGAATTTTGTTTCGTTGTTGACGGGTGCAAAACAACGAATGGAATGAAATGAAATAAGGGCGAGTCTGATATTTTCGTCTGCCAATGGAAATAAATTTTATAAAATCACCAAGTTTAAGCACCAAATGAACTTAAGAGCGTACCAATTCGTTCGGTGAAAAGATTAAATGACGTGTTAGTGCTTTGTTTTGCGGAAAAGTAATCTATAAGAAATTACTTACCGTAAATTCGGGTGTAATTGATCAGTAGGGTGAAATTGATCACCGTGTCAAGCGATTTTATTTCTTACTAATAGTGCACCACATTCATTGCAACCTATAGTAAATGAACGGTGTTTGTCTTAAATAATGTATATTTGTGTAAAAAGAAGTTTTTTATGTCACAAAATGTTTTTTTATGAAAATAATGTAAATTTCCAGAATCAAGTTTGGTGTGAAATTGATAGCCATCCATAAACTTATAGTTCTAAACAAGGAGTTGGACATGGTGTAAACCTGAAAGTTTGTGAGGATACTAAAAATTTATCTCCAAAACAGATTTTACTATCGAAACTCTTACCAATTCGCTCGTTTTGTTGTAAAATTTGATTTTCTGCTACAAAATACAGAAATCCTTTGAAAATTGCCTACATTTAGGCGTTTTTGCGGTATTCTTGAAATTTAATGATAGATTATTTCCATAAATATTGTCTCGTTAAGAATTTGGCAAGCATATTTGAATTCAGGAGGCCCAAATTAAGTATGTAGGGTTGATTTCAAAACTAACAATAATCACATTGACAAGTGATCAATTTCACCCCGAAATGGGATCCCACGATTTTTAATTTTAGAGCTGATTTTGGTACTAATACCACATTTGTTAGAAAATTTCGGTGCATGAGCCAATTAGGTTCACCGTCGTACTTGTTTTGCTGCATTTAGTTGTATGATATTGATAAAAATTTTAGAAAGCATACCAAGAAAACTGTGAAAAATGATCAATTTCACCAGAAATTACGGTACAATACAGCCTAAGTGATTTGTGGATCGCTTTTATGCCCTTAAAAGAAAGCGCTGGCCGTAACATAAAATAAAATAAAATATTGTGGGCCTCGTGGCCGTGCGGTTAGTGTCGTTAGGCATTTATGCGCATCGTGTCATTGGGTGTGGGTTCGATTCCCGCTTCAGCCATTGAAACTTTTCGTCAGGAATGTTTCTCTACTGTGCCATCGTCTAGTGTTTAGTTACATTCCGTGCAGCTAAATGGCTGAAGACGGTGTCCTTATCTTTTTATTTGAGATCGAATCAAGTCGAAAAGTGATATTTTTTTTATTTGCAGTTTTTTTTCTATGCGGATTAGAACACTTTTTCTCATACTCACCACCAGAGGTCTAAGTTTCAATCAAATAAGCCTATGAACTAATATACGATGACGTCACGCTGCAACTTTCAGCGTGAAAAAAACCTTTATAGCGGGCGATGTATACAGAAAAATAAACGATTTCGTTGCACATTCAACCACGCATTGTTCATCCGGTGACCATTCGTGTTGGCGTGGATGTCATTTTATGTAAACATATTTAGATCGGAAAAAATCAAAAAGAAAAGAAGACCGTGGATAAGTTCATTGGATGAACTATCCAGCTTTTTAAAAGCGGTAATGGCCGCCAAAAGTTAGCTAACTTTCTGGTAGGGATCCAACATATTGACGTTTGGCTTTGGTCCGGTCAATTAACTTGTCCACCGGTGTGATAAATTCACTCGGTTGAAGAATTTTGACACTAGCGGGTCACGTAGATGCTTCCACGTGTTTCGGTCAAGTGTCAAAATTCTTGGACTGAGTAAATTTAGTGCACCGGTGGATAAGTCCATATCAAGCGACCCAAGTCAAACGCCAGATCATTAGATCCCTTTTTGTAAAAGTGGGCTAATTTTTGGTGATATTAGCGTTCGTAAAAGCGGGATACTTCATCCAATAAGTTATCTGATTGAAACTTAGACATCTGGTGGTGAGTATGAGAAAAAAAAGTGTTCAAATCCGCAAAAGAAAATGTACTGCGAGTTGATATGATCTCAGATTGATTTCAAGCTTATAACTACAGTCAATTTCCCATAAATTAATGATTATCGTAAATATTGTAAGGGATGATTCAAATATTACGTAACGAAGAAATTTGCCAATTTAAACCCCCTCTCTCCCTGAAGTAACAGTTTTATATGGAAAAATTTCAATTTTATTGTATGGACCGAAACACTACAAAATATCCCTTACCCCCCTTGTTGTGTTTACATAATATTTGAACGATCCCTAACAAATTTGTCTTGCTTTGAATTGCCAAGCGGTCAAAAAATAATTTCGTAAACAAAGGAACGGTTACTATAAGCAACTTACAGCATGCGGACCACATCACACCACTATTCAACAACTCGCTCGTGGGGCCATACAAAATCTTTCCGATGACCGTACAAATCCTTTTAGAGAATCGCTATTTGGTGATCACTCGTTTATAATGATGTTACAAATGCCAAACAAAAAATGTAAAACTTTTTTATGTCCATCAAGCATAATTCTAGTTTACGCCCCTATTTGAGCACGCTCCATGATTTCATTGAGTTTGACAGTACCACGGACCAAAATTTTTCGGTAAATTGACGTTGTACCGCAGCTGTCATGATGCTCCCGGGCGTTGATTTTTTCGTAGCTTGGAAATCAAAATGATTTTATTTTTGGCTTATACCTTGACGCATAATCACGCATATAAGAAAAGTTTTTTATGACTTTTGAAACTTTTTTGTATTTTTTAGTAATTGTTTGAAAAATTGCATTCTTATATAACCTACAAATGCCTGAGCTTCATTTAACGTGTAATATAAAAAATCGTACCTTTAATATTTTTCTACGATTAACCTATCACAAATGAAGAGCCTGGTGGTATTAAAATCATTTCAAACCTGTTTTTTCCGTTAGTTAAACGGAAAATAAAATACGCTCCGAAAAAATTAAAAATATAAAAAAAAATTCAAAATACCGTAACAATTAAATTTTTATTATTGCCAAAAATCAACAACTAAAAGGCTTCAAGAAAATGAAAAAAGCTAGGGATGTTCAAAAATAAAAATTAAAAAAATCAAAAACCAAAATTTAAAAAATATGTGAATAAAAATAAATAAATGCCCAAAACGTGTTTAGAACGATTTTAGATTACGAAAAATAATACTTAAATCGAAAATAAAAATTTGGGTATTAGAGGGTTAATGCAAGTCTCTGTAATGTTTCTGTTTTGAATGGAAGGTTTCTCAAGTCACTTTTTGACCAACATGGTTTCTAAAGTCACTTTTTTCAATCATTCCTGGTGCAAAGTTCTAGAGGTTCTCAGTTTTCTCGAGGAAAAGCTTGAGGAATTCTTTTACTGATTTCTCCAGAGATCCTACTCGAGTGCTTGAGAAATTCCTCTAGAAATTCCTCCGAAAATTATCCCAGATGTTTCTCCAGGGTGTATTTCTGAGAATCTTTTCAGAACATTTCCTGGAATTCCTCAATAAAGTCAACCAGAGATTCGGTATGAAGTTTCTCCAAGAATTGCTCTACGAATTTATCCAGCGATTACTCTTGTAGTGTACTCCTGTACTCCTTCCAACCATTTATCTCGTTTTGTTTTAGTAAAAACTCAACGAATTTTCATAATTTTTTGAAACCTTATATAACAATTATTCTGATCATTCCTTCCCATCCGTCCAATGTTTTTTATGCAATTTCTTCAAAAAACAAATTCTCCCATAATTTCTGGAAAAATTTCCGTGACAATTCATTGGAGACATCCTCCTTGGAAGAATTCCTGGATAAATCATTCAAAGTACTTTAGGAAGCATTTCTGAAAGAATCATAGGATGATTCTCTGGTGTTATATTTTGTTGATCCTAGGCCAAATCAACATGGACGAAATAATATAGGGAAATCAATGCGAGAGTCACTGGATCAATTCCAGGAGGACTTTCTTGCTTTTTTTTAGGAGGTGTACATGACTAACATTTGGTGAGTTGGTAGAGAAATAATTATCGATTAAGATCTTTGAAACATTTCTAGAAGGGAACTTTGCGATTCTTGGAAAGGTTTTTGGCAAGAGGCTTGCTAGATTTCCATTTGGATTCATGGCAAATGTTCAATGAGATCTTTGCTGGAATACTAACGGAAATCGAATCGATAATTAACCAGTTTATTGAAAGTTCTCTCAGAGAAATCTTTGAAGAGGTTATTAATAGATTGCAAATAAGGTTTTTAGTAGGTCTTAGAAAAAAATCCTTGGCTAATTTTGCTCATAATTATTAGTAGATTCGTAAAGGTTGGCAAAAACCCGAGACAAACTGTATTGGGCATATTTTTTGGGAGCTACACTGATATCCTGGACAGATTTTATAAAAAAAACTCATTTGGAGGATTTCTGGGGTTAATGATAATACTGATTATTAGTTGAAGTCTTGTCATTACTGATTACTAGTTGAACTAGTACTAGTCCTTGATCTATGGCAAAATTCTTATGAGGCGCCTGACGAAAATTTGTATGGACTTCTGCATATTTACAGCGAAATTGTCGAATCATCTTTTACAAATTTCTTGTAAGATTTTTCATGGATTCATGGGAGATTTATTACTTTATTAGTTAACATCTAAACAGATAACACTGAATCAACAATTTCACGCCACAATACTCGCTTTGTGGCCACATCTCTCCATCCTCGATTCTGCCTCACGCTCGCCAAATGGCTATGCACTTGATTCCACTCACTACCTCGCTGCTCTCCACGCCTTCTTGTACCAACCGAATTCGAAGCGAACACCATATTTGTCAGGGTTGTTGTCCGGCATTCTTGTCACATGCCATGCCCAACGTATCCTTCCAGTTTGGCCCTTCTGGATACACGGTTTGCCGTAGAGTTCAGCGAGCTCGTGATTCGTGCCGCCCACCACACCGTTTTCCTGCACATCGCCAAAGATCGTCCTAAGCACCCGACGGTCGAAGACTCCATGTGCTTGCAGATCCTCCTCGAGCACGTTTCATGCCCTAGAGGACTACCGGTCTTAATAAGCGTCTTGCACATGGTACACTTGGTGCGGGGGTGAATCTTTTTTGACCGCAGCTTTTTGTGGAGGTCAGACTTCTGTTTATGCGCCTTCGTACCCAGGCAACCAAAATGTACGTATAACGAAATCACCTGGAGGCTTTGTATGTGCAAAATTTCGCTTATAAGATGTCGCGAAAGGCCTTCTACGTACAAAAGTGGAGGCGATATGCGTGCATATATTATGTGATGAATAATAACATACATTGCGAGTGTATACATATTCTACCGAACTAACCTGTGATCGTATGCGACTTTACTTATGATAAACAATGTTGATTTGACAGCTGCTACGAATTGATTCGACTTACTTTGTACGAGTATACGGGACGAAGCAAAATGTACAAATGAACTCAGAAAAAATATTATTATTATTATCTTTATTAAAGAGACTTTCAGCTCAGATCGTGGCTGGTTCGTCTCTGGGAGAAAAAGGGAGAGGGCTTCACAATGAGGGGCCCCCCTATCATACAGTTTCATAGTTTAGTTACAATTACAAAGGATATTCTTATAAAATCGATATACAACACATTAACACAAATTCGTAGCTTAGTTGATCCGTATGATGAATGGTGTGGATATTTTATGTTGGTTCTGTGTTTTGGGGCTCAAATGGCCCGGTGTAACCCGCCATCTTTGATGAATGAAATTAGTGCTGTTTCTCTGGCTGGGTCGTTCGCAAGGATGTCTCTTATGTTGTTTGATATATCATAGCGATCTCGTATTCCCTGGTAGAATGGACAGTTGACTAGTAGGTGTTCCACCGTCATGGTTATGTTGCATGTTGAACATATTCTGCGAAAAGGCCCCGTGGATCCCATATTGTGCGTAGCGTGAGTATGTCCAACTCGTAGGCGAGAAAGTATCAGTTGATCGTGGCGATTGGTAGTGTCGGTCCATTGTGTAATTTCTCCCTTAATTTTGCGTATGAAGGGTTGTCTCACATTGGCCCATTCTTGAGCCCATGCTACGCGGATTGTAGACTTTAACCAGTGTTTCAGATCTGCACCTGGTGTCAACCTGGTAAACATGCGACCGGTTCGTCCTATGGCAGCGAGGTGATCTGCTTCTACATTGCCTTGGATACCACAGTGGCCGGGTACCCAAAGGAAAACGGTTCTTGCGGGACAGTCCTTCTGAATAGCTTGAATCCATGGGTGCTGGGTTGTTGGAGAGTTGATCGTAGATAGGACGCTTGCTGAATCGGAGATTACGCAAATTGGTTTGGATGCTGGTGTTGTAATGGCCAACAGTATTGCAGCAGCCTCAGCAGAAAACACTGAGCACTGATTGGGGAGCTGGAAAAAGTGGCTGCTGTCCGTATCGGTAACACCAAAACCGGTTCTCCCCCTGGTCTTGGAACCATCAGTGTAGCGGAGTTGGTGAGTATAATATTTTCTAGCTAACAATTCGGTGACATGTGAGCGCATAGCAATGGAGTTATCTCCTGCACGGAAGCGATTCGCGATGGAAAGATCAACATGTAGGTTTGCAGCGTCCCACCTTCTGGCTCCAACCCAGTGGACCTGCTCAACCGGGGGAGTTCTAAATGGGCCAGATTTGCGAGGGCTCTATTCGCCTCTCTGAGGAGAAAGACCTCGTGGTCTCCCGTGGTTTTTTCGAGGTAGCCGATTGTTCGGCAGCACAAAGTCTCCCACCATTTGGTACCGAAAAGGAAGCACACCTAGTTCTACGCAAGCTGCATCTGCTGGTGTGGATGGGAGCAAACTAGAAATAATTCTTATGCTTTGGTTGTACGTAGGGCCAAGTTGAGATAAAATGAGGGAATCTTCTGCTAGGCAGAACAGCTCAATACCGTAAAGTAGTCGACTATTTACGATTGCTTTAGATACTTTAAGGAGGGTTCCTCGATTACTACTACGGTGTGGTTTTGAAAGAGTGCGGATAATGTTCAGTCTGGTTTGGCAATTCTTTTTGGTATCGCGCAAGTGGTCCTCAAATTTCAGCTCGCGGTCCAATCGTATTCCAAGTATAACAACAGTTTTCTTCATTGGGATTGGAGACCCGTTTGTCTTCACAGGCGATGATAGCATTCGATGACGATAGCGGCAGATGTGGGATATTACACTTTTTTCAGCGGACAGCTTAAAACCAGAGTGGAGAGCCCATCTAGCAACTGCAGTGACTGCAGCCTGGAGTTTCCGTCGGATAAACTTAAGAGTACGACCCAAAACGAGCAAGACAATATCGTCCGCATATACAAATATGTATATCTCTTTTGGGAGAGAATCAAAAACGCTATTCATCAAAACTAGAAAGATAGTCACTGCAATTACGGATCCTTGTGGGACCCCGGTTTCTTCCTTCCGAGTTGAAGAGGAGTGGTTTCCAATGATCACTTGGAATGTCCTGTCGCTTAAAAAGTTTTTCAGGAAATGGAGAATGTGGCCACTTAAGCCCCATTCGGACAATTGATTGATGGCTTTTGGAGTCCAGGCGCGATTATACGCTTTTGCCAGATCTAAGGAAGCGATATCGACATGAAGCTCTTTGTTCATGGCATCCTGGAGAACATCTCCCAGCCCAGTGAAGTACGTTCCTGTTCCGTGACCTGGTCGAAACGCATGTTGACGATGGTCAAGAAGCTGGTTATCCTCCAAGAATCGACTCAGTCGGCGGTTTACCATTCGCTCAAGAATTTTACTAGCACAGCAGGTGAGTGAGATCGGCCGGAAATCACTTGGTGATTTAGTAACTTTTCCTACCTTGGGATTGGGACCACCAGGCTATGGGTCCAACTCTTGGGAAGAGTGTTCTCGGCCCACGTTTTGTTTAGAAGCTCAAGAAAAGTAGCTTTTGAGTTAATGGATAGGTTTTGAAACATCGGGTAACCGAGCTCATCTGGGCCAGCTGACTTGCCCTTACTGCGACGTAGAGCGAAGTTCAGTTCTTCCAGGCGGAATGGGGAGTTAATAGGGAGAGGAACAGCAGTGTCTTCTGGAATAGCTATGTTTTGAATGCTATTAATGGATACGTGATTGCGCCGAGTGAAGTTGTTGTCGTATTGACCCAATGAAGAGAGTGATTCGAAGTAATCTGCTAGCTTGTTGGCTATTAAATGCGGATCGCGGGTAAGGCCTCCCGCTACTTGTAGGGTCATGCCTGTTGCTCTTCGTTTGCCACTCAACGCGTTGACTCGGTTCCACAGCTCAGAGGATGTTTGGTTTGCATTGATCCCCTCCAAGAAGTCTTCCCAGGACTTCCGCTTTGCTTCTCGGATAAGTTGACGACATTCGTTTCGTTTCTTGCGGTAGACTTCATCAGCGTGGTCTTTATTCGGGTGGTCTTTGGGCAATCGTTTAGCTGCACGGAGAGTTTTTCTTCTTTCTTTTATTATTTTTTTTACATCTGGAGACCACCACGGAAGCGATTTTCGGCCACTGTTCCCTTTTGTTCGAGGGATGGTAGATGATGCCGCGTGGTGAACAGCATTCAGAAAATCATCGATGTTGTTCGGATTCATATCTGCTACAGTCGTGTCTAAGGTTTCTTGGAATTGGGACCAATTTGCCTGGTCATACTTCCAGCGGGGGCGGCGTGTAATCGCCACTGGTTGTTCGTCAAAGCGGATTGTAATCGGATGGTGGTCACTACCCATAGGGTCTTCTCCGGCTGTCCAGGAAAGTCGGTTGATTATATTCACACTAGCTAAGCTGATATCAACAATAGATTGTGTATCCCCTCTAGTAAAGGTTACAGCTCCGTCGTTAAGAACTACCAGATCAAGCGATTCTGCAATTCTCATGATAAGCGAGCCACGAGCGTTGGAAGAAGGGCTACCCCATTCTGTGTGATGACCATTAGTGTCCCATAGGATCAGGCTTGGTGTATCCAAGCTTTTTAATATATCCATGAGTTGAGTTTCGAGATTCGGTACGTTTCCATTAGGCAGATATCCCGAGATAACTGTCAGGGGGAAGGGGTAATCAAGTCTCACGCCTACTATTGGTAAATCGGTATCCAATGGGATAGAAGAGTGGGGGACAGATGACAGAATACCGATAGCAGCCGAGTGATAGACGTTTTCGTTACATTTAAGGGTCCACTTATATTGCCCCCTCAAAGAGCGGTTTAGTCCATCGGTGCTGATCCTGTGGGGTTCTTGAATGGCAAGGATAATTGGTTGCTGATCACGGATAAGTAATTCGAGGTCCCCGATGTTGTTGTAAAAGCCATTCATGTTCCATTGGATGGCCAGCGGAGCTTTGGTAGTAAGCCTGCTTGAGTTGTCTCGAGGTAGTCGAGTAGGAGAATTTGTTGTCAGGATTGATGATTCCGCGATAGATAGGCGAGTACCAGCTTCAGGTAAACGTGGAGTCCTGATGAGACTTGGTGCTTCGGACGATTCTTCTTGGTTGACATGTTGTGATTCGTTGAGAGGCGAGCTAGAACGTCCCGCTGTTGGAAAAGGAGTTCTCGTATGCTTGAATTGTATTAAGTCGTATAATGCTGCATTGGTTCTAGCACTTTCAGGCAAGGCTCTTCTTTGTGGATATCGGCCAGATGCCGATGGAGTAGTACTACAGCGTTTCCAGGATTGTTTCTTAACAGGATTGGATGCCGGCTTTTTTGAAGTCTTGAGTCCCGCGTTGTCCTCAGGGGGATAGGAGTTTCCTCCCTTGTCCGTCCCTCTTCCGGCCGCTACGGAGTGTCGGGGGTTGTCCGCCAGTTCCGGTGTGGTCATGACTTCCGCACTGACGGGGCCTCGACTGCTCGGTAGCTCCGCCGGGGAAGTTGAAGGGGTGGAAAGTTGACTGTCGTAGATGGATGCCAAGTTAAAGATGCTGTTGGTGGTTGATGTTGTTGGTGTGTGAGTAGATACTAGACTAGTTTCCAGATCTATACTACGGTTGATGGCTTCAATTCTGCTTCGATGGGGCAACATTGAAGTTTGTCGTTGGTGGTTCTGTTGATCTTATGAAGAATCGAGGGAAAACTAGTCTTACTGCCGAAACATTTACGTGTCGGATATGTAACCGGATGCGTTTAGCGAGGGGGACTCCGGAGCAGGATCTTTACGTTCAGGAGTGGCTGATGGCGAAGGGCGATTTTTGGTGCGTTTATTGAGAGATTCAAAACTGTCAGTTTTATCCACTTTCTTCTTCGTACCTTTGTTAGAGCTTTTGGTGGAATTCGACTCTTGGTTTTTTTGTAGTTTGCTTCTTGGTGGAGCGGTCGGTAGAAAGATTATCGGCGGTTCTTTTTGGGATGTATATGTCTCGAATCGTGGCAATTTCCCTGTCTTTTCTGGCAAGAGCAGACTCAAGAGAACGAATCTTGTCGACTAGGTCCTGAATCGTACCATGTTCCTTCACCAGATTTAGTCTGTCTTGCGGTGTGGCCTTAAGCGCTGCTTGGAGTTTTTCAATTTGGGCATCTTTATTTCGGACTTCTGTAATCAGCGCTTCGATTTTGTTATCCTTAGTTTTCATGTCCTTTAGCACGTTGTCCAGTTTAGACGAGAGCTCAGCGTAACGTTGATCGTTGCCAGCGGCTACGACGGAAGCCATTGATTTTGAGCTGTGATTCAAATCGTATTGACGTTTGGCTGCTGGATACGAAACTCCCATATCCACTCGCAAGTGTTGAATCTCCTCTTCTTTCGTATAAGTGGGGCACTTGCGGCTTGAGAGTGGGTGGTCGATAGTGTTGCATCGTTTGCAGAAAGCAGCAGCAGTACACGGATTGTCTTTGTCGATCACATGTTTTTCGGAGCAGAGGCCACAAGTCGGGTTGTTAAGCTGAGTGCAACGAGCGCGGGTGTGCCCAAATTCCCAGCAGCAGTAGCAAAGCATTGGTGAAGGGTAGAATAGGCGGGTTCGACAGCGGATCCAACCGATGTGCACATATTGGGGTACGGTGGTGCCTTGGATGGTCAAAATGATGGTGGGTGTATTGATGCGTGTTTCGCCGTGAGATTTGGTGATCCTGCGTATTTCCTTCACGCCTTGTGGTTGCAGTTCCTCGAGTAGTTCATTGTCCGAGTAGTTACACGACTCACTGCAGCTAATGACGCACTTGGATACGTTGAGGATTGGGTGCTCCACGATTCTAATCGGGAATCCGTTCGCAAGCTGAGACATTCTTTTCAATTTCTCCACATGAGTAGTATTCCTTAGCTTCAAGACATACGAAGTGCCTCTCGCTTCAGGATAAGCTCCCTCCACCTTCGCTCCCAAGTAGCTTTCTACTGACTTCCTGAGAAGGATAGGTGCTGGGGGAAGAGTACCTTCCACGGCTTCCATCCTTAGCATTACCATTTGACCGAGGTTGCCATCCGGATCTCCCCATTCAGGGAAGAGGGGTCCTGTGAATTCTCCATTCCAACGATTAGCTGGACCCGTATCCCAGATGGGGAAAGGGTTAGTCCCCGACAGCATGTCGGGAACTGGTAGACCACTTATTGTTCACCAGCTCGAAAGAGAAAACAAGTTTCACAGCACGAGATGCCACTCACTAGGCGGTATTTTTGCTTAGCTGCAGACAATGGCAATCAGCTCTATTGTTTGATTTCCACACAGCGCTCTGAAATCAAAAGCTTGATCCGAGGCTACAGCACAATTAATATTTGATATTACGCTCTAAATGCTATCAAAACTACTCAAGCAGACACTATTTAGGACTGGCTCAAAATGGAGCGAAGATAAACCGACGAGAGGTAATTTATTACCACCAACGCGACGAATAATCAAGCGATATACGAGAACGGTTTCAACGCGACCGTTCGCTGCTATAGTTAGCTGTCTACTCTGAGAAAAAAGATCTTTTATGCGAGGAAACTTATCAATCTGACGAAGTTATCCACGGTGTTTTGCGGGTTTGATGTAATTAGTACGAATAAACGAGTTATAACGTGAACTTTCATGCGATTTCTGGTTGTCTGGGTATTTCACGGATAACGCTGTTGTCAGCCGTCAGTAAGGATCCTAAGTAGACGAACTCGTCGACTACTCCGAATGTATCCCCTCCCCGTCTTTCGTAACACTGTTACCTAGGCGAGCCCTGTCGCTCTAGGCTCCACCTACTAGCATGTACTCTGGCTTGGACGCATTCACAGTCCAACTTTTTCTGCCTCGCGTTTTTGACGAGTGTACACTGCCGTGAATCGCAAGTCAGTCCCATCTGCATTTTCGTCAAAATTGTGTTGAGTTCAGTTTTCAACATTTCTTCAAATGCTCTTTCAGCTGCACTAATAAAATAATATGATTTGTTCGGAAAAAATAGGAAAAAGCGGCAAGTCAAATTGTCCCATAATGAAAAGTAATCGCATATCAGTCCCACTACAGAGTTCCGCACCGTGGAACACAAAAATGTAACTTGTTATGATCATCTTTATATTTTTCTCGGAATGATATCGTAGTGGCAAGCCAGTTGTGAAAGTTTCATTAAGATTGGAACATGTTCCAATCCGCTGGAATTGTTTGAATATTCGTATGGAAAACGAGTTTGAAAACTTCACAGCCCATTTTCTCAATGCCTACTTTTTACAGATGGGACTGACTTGCGATTCACGGCAGTACAGGTCTGTCAGCTTTTCAAATGTTCGACTGACAATGTCCATGTCATCCGCGAAGTGAACAAATTGACTGGATTTCGTGAAAACCGTACCCCGGCTGTTAAGGTGATTATAGAAGGAAGCCACACCTCAAATTTTCGAGAACACAAGGCTTGAGACCCAAACAGCGCTCCGCGTTGAAAATTTATCCCATTGGTCACCACCAGCAAGCAAGCAATTTGATTGATTTCCAACGCGAACTGTTGTCAGATTCTCCAATCTTGCGCACTTGAAACTTTGAGTTGCAGCTTCGCTTTGTAATCACCTTAAGCCCGGGTCCTACATAGCATCTTCTAGCGCGATATTAAACAACAGGCACAAAAGTCCATCATCTTGTCGTAGTACCCGGCGGGATTCAAACGAACTGGAATGTTCGTCTGAAATCTTCACACAGTTTTGCACACCTTCCATCGTTGCTCTTATTAGTCTTGTGAGCTTCCTGAGAAGGCTGTTCTCGTCCATGATTTTCCGTAGCTCTATGCGGTCGATACTACCGTATGGCTCCTTGACATCGATGGAAAGGTGATGCGGAGGGACCTGTCATTCACGACATTTTTGGAGGATTTGCCGAACAGTAAAGATCTGGTCCGTTGTTGATCGGTCGTCAACGAAGCCGGCTTGAAGACTTCCCACGAACTCGTTTACTACAGGTGACAGACGACGAAAGATGATCTGGGATAATACTTTGTAGGTTGCGTTAGGATGGTTATCGTTCGAAAGTTCTCACAATCTAACTTGTCGCCTTTCTCGTAGATGTGGTATATTACCCCTTCCACTCGTGCAATAGCTGTTCTGTTTCCCAGATTGTTCCTCTCGACTGGTGCAGATAAAATGTCCAGCCCCTCCGGGCCCATCTTTAAGATTTCAGCTCCGATACCATCCTTACCAGCAGCTTTATTGTTCTTGAGCTGTTGAATGGCATCCTTAACCTCCCTCAAAGTGGGGGCTGGTTGGGTCCCATCGTCCGCAGTACTGACGTAGGAAATTCCTCCGTTGCCCACGCCTTCGTACTGTTTCCACCTTTCGATCACCTCACGTTTGTCCGTCAAGATGCTCCCATCCATATCCCTGCACTTCTTAGCTCGCGGCACGAAGCATTTTTTTTTGGAACAGGGAAAAGCCCTTGGGAGTGAGTTAAGTGAGGTCCCTTTCGAACCTCTTCTCCCAGAGGCATAAACATTTACAATAGAACTACAATTCAAAGAATGACTTAGAAACTAGGACATATTTTGAAATTGAAAACGTTGCTTTGATGTTGATGAGAGAGAGGAACACAGTTTGGTGATAATGGTGACGTGAATCGGCATGATGCGTTCAACAGCATAATGCCTTCTAAGCCTTTGCGGGACGCGTTAAGCTCCTGATAGAACTTCAGTGTTTCTCGAGACCGGCAAAACTGTTCCATCTCCTCGCACTGCGTCTCCTCCAAGCGGAGCTTTTTCGATCGAAAGAGGCTGGTCTGCTGTTGCCGTTTCCGTTTATGACGATCCACGTTCCGTCGGTTTCCTTGAAGCAGCATGACCGCCCGCGCTGCATTCTTCGCCTCCAGAACCTGCCTACATTCCTCGTCGAACCAATTGTTCCGACAACTCCTGTTTCACGTACCCGACGTTGCTCGCAGCTGCATCGTTGATGGTTGGCTTCACTGTACTCCACTAGTCCTCAAGAAGGGCTTCATCCAGCTCACCCTCTACCGGTAATGCAGCCTTGAGGTGCTGTGCGTATGCAGCCGCGACATCCGATTGCTTTAGCTGCTCTAGGCCATCCCGGGGCGGCCGTCGATATCGTACTTTGTTCGGAGAGTTTTGGGTGCAGTTTTCTCTAGAGTTTTGTTTTGTTTATTGGACGAAATCCTATAAAGAAATCGATACAAAAATCACTGGACAAAGTCCTGGAGGACATTCTTGAAAAAATCTGAAAGAATATTTCAAAGAGATCATAAAAACTTCTTGGTTGAATACTACAGAAATTTTAGGTTAAATTCTTGAAGATATCTATGTCAAAAATGTTGGAGGAATTCCTTTGGAAGTTCATAAAGGAATCACTAAACGAACTTCTGAAGAAATCTCGAAGACTTATTCAAACAGATTCAAATAAGAAAACTAATCCGATTTTTCACTTTAAGAACGTTTAATTTCCGGATTTACAAAACGACGAAAGTAAGATTCTCCACTTTCGCAACCTAACCGCTACTTTCGCCACTCCGTTGTATGGGAGACAAAGTGACTTAACCACGAATCAAAACAAAACACTACTTGAGTCGATTTTACACTGGCACAAAACCGTCAAAAGTAACTGATTGAAACGGCTTATCATTTTGTTATACAATTTTTGTGAGAGTGATAAGAACTACTTTGAGTTTTAACGCGAGCTGATTGCATGCAAAATTTAAGCGATGTACACTGTCAAAAAACGTTAAAAGGGGATTCATTTTAAAACAGTTTTAGATGAAAGGTTGGGATTCTTCTTAATTAATTTTCTCAAAACCGTATGAAAGTTACTTACGTCGGTTTGAAAATGTAATCGAGAAATCTTCAGAGTAAACAACTGAAGGACACTTTTGGAAAATAGGGTAATTTACGTCTTCGGCTCTATTCCAATATTATCGGCAATCAAAATTAAAACGTCAAATTCACAGTATTTTTCTATCATAATACATCAATGAAAACATTCAGATATTGTTTTTGTTCTGGCAGCTTCCCCCTGACAAAATTTCCGAGACTGAAAAGGCGATTTTGCAAGAGTTGTCAATAATTCAAATAAATACGCCTACAAATGCGGTTGATTTTGAGTTTTCCGAATAGATTCATCAGCTGTCTCTATGGCTTAATGGCTTAAAACGGCTCAAAACAGCTTAAAATGACTTAAAAGTGGTTTTAAACAGCTTAAAACGGCTTTTAATAGCTTGAAACGGCATTAAATGGTTTAAAACGGCTTAAAAAGGCTTTAAATAGCTCAAAATGCTTAAAATGGCTTAAAACAGCTTGAAACGGCTTTGAATGTTTTATACGGCTTAACGGTTTAAACGGCTTAAAATTGCTTTAAATAGCTTAACACGCTTAACAGCTTAAAACGTTTAAAATGGCTTATAATGGCTTAAAACGGTTTGAAATAGCTTGAAATGGCTTTAAACGGCTTAAATGGCTTAAAATGACTAAAAACAGTTCAAAACGGTTTAATTTAAACCGTTTAAAACGGTTTAAAATGGCTTTAAACAGCTTGAAACAGGCTAAAACAGCTTAAAACGGTTAAAACAGCTTTAAATGGCTTTATACTGATAAAACAGCCACAGATACGAAATTGGTATGCGTATCTTAGGGGAAATTTAAAAAAAGAGCGTGAGGGTTTGTGGATTAATTCTTAAACAAACAACTTCAGAAAATCATGCCAAATGACCATTATGTAAATGTCGTTTATGCCAAATGACCGAGACCCAGAACAACCCACCATGTGGGCAAGTCATCCTAAAATGCTGAAGCAATTCTTCTTAATATTGGGTTCACAGAATCATTTAGTTTGATGTTTCGCAAGCTAGGTTTTGGAACAGTTCAAAAACTCCTGACGATTGCCAGTCTTCTTCGAGCATTGCCCACGTCTCATGCATGTAGAGGACTATCGGTCTTAACAGCGTCTTGTACATGCTACACTTAGTAGGGAGGTACGGTTTCATATACCGCAAGGATACGTCTTCGGATTTCTTTGCTGCAACTGTTGTTCTTTAATCATACTGAATGTAATCAATAGTCAATCAAAAATAAAGTTTAAATATTAATCATACGTTAGCTTCATCATAAATCAAATAATTTATCATGGTATCCGTTAATCATTAACGCTAAGCTCCGCTCAAAGCAGATATTAGTTCACACAAAACCGTTCTATCTTTGCAGGCTGCCCAAAAGTTCTACTCCCTGTTGGTGTTGAAAAAGTTCAAAGCCCTCGAGATTACCCAGCCGAAACCGTACGCGGACATCACAATCACACGGGGGCCGCTGTTCGAAAATCCGATACTGTAAGAAGGTCGTCTATTTTTATATTAACTTTAAGTTAAAAAAAAAAAAAACAACAGAGGGTAACTATGAAAAAGTACGTTGATAAGTCTTAAACAAATCCTTTTCATTAGTCGGTTAGGCGTAAACTGGAGATGCTTGTGCATTTTTATTTTTTATCGGAACTATTAGAAGATATTCCCTATAATGATGAATTATTAATAAAAAAAAGTCTAATCATGCAACTTGTATATATTTTTCGTCAACAACAAGTAAATTTCGGTTCCTATGAGAAGAATAACAGATTGGTTTATTTCTTCGATTGAAATTCAACAATCTGTTGAAAAAAGGAATTGTATTCGTTAGCAGATTATTTGTTATGTTATTGGATCGAAAACAGTAGCTACATAATTTATGTTCGGTTGATTCGCTGCTTGAGATGTGGATATGAGAAGTGGATGAAGTATGCTTTAAATAAAAAAAACGATGTCTTGTAAATAGTTAAAAATTAGTTTCGGTGTATTATAAATTAAACTTGAATCAAGGAAACAGTATGAATGTCGTAATTCAGTTTTCATGTTTGTCTTCCTACATACATGGAACCTGAAAAACACTTTCATCGCTGAAAGCACCAAGTTCTCCACAGAGAAGCTACTGAACAAGTAGTATCCATCAAACAGTAACTTAAAGTCGTTTGTTTTATTTATGATTGAAATTAAATATTCAAAAGGCACCACCGCTTTCGATAGTGTCTTCACGAATGACCTGATCTGGTATGTCGTTATTACATATTAAATTGTCATAGATGGGTATGGAAGAACCGGAACAAGCACTTGTAGATCTTTGAAGTGTAATTTATAAATCTATGAGAAAAAATATTTCTGATGCTGTAAAAATATCAAGTTGAAATAAAGCCAATATTTCCAAAATTTGTGAGTATTTCTTCGAAAGAAATTCAAAATCGTTCAACTTCTAAACGAATCGTTAAGTAGGGGGCCCAGTTCTAGATCAACAACCACGCGTCTTGTAAAGAGATATGGGAAGATTCAAACATGAAACCCGGCATAGTTTCTCTAGATTTCTGGACGTTCCCGACAAGATGGACTTCTTTTTAGAATGATTCCTATGTGAATACCAGATTCAAACCATAGACGTAATGCAAAGAAGCGTCCCTCATGCGTCGTGTAGTCGAACCCGAATGCCAAAACAAGTAATATGAAGCATTTGAATGCAAATTTCGTCGTGTAACATGAAAGAACATGTTTAAAAAACATTTTTTTTAATTAAATTTTGATCAATTTATTGATTACTCTTGGGATGAAATAATTAGATAGTGCAGTAAAAAAAACTCCAAAATCGTTGCTTGCAACTTTCTTTACAGAAAATTTTCCACACAATTCTCAAGACATCTGGATGTTTGGAATGAAGTGGGAAGCTGGCACGATTGTGATTACCTGAGCAAACAAGAAAATCAAATAAACTTCTGCTAGGGAAAGTCTTCCAGTTAATGCCAAAAGGGTGCCCTTTTTGGCAATGTGTCAAATTTTCAAAAGCCCAAATCTGGAGAACGAAACAGCCGTTTAAACTGAATACTTAATCATTTGGTCAATACCAGAGCTTGACCAATTGATTATGTTTTAAGCTCAAACTACTGTCTGGTTCTCTAGATTTGTGCTCTTGAAAATTTTAGGTTTGGTTTCGATACATCTTCACCTTAACATCAAAAAGTTAAATCTTACTTCAAAAAAAAAAAAAAAAACGTTTGAGCCCGTCAGGAGTCAATCATCAATGTTAACTTCCTTTTCCCGATCAGCCTAGATAGCCGTGTCGTGTCGGTAGCGGTTATTTCAATTGGCTAATTAACACTACGGACTGCCTGTTCCGGTGGTAAAAGTCCACCTAACAGGAGACCCCTAATTCATGCGGCTTTAACCTTACCGTTCCTAAGAATGGAGGGTTAGGGGGGTCTAAATAAAACCCAACGGCAAACGGAGCCTGTGGAGTACTAGGGCGCCCTCTACAGTATTATGCATTATGCCCTTCCTGTGCTACCCGGAGCAATGGTGCAGGTGACTTTGTGTTTCTCCGAGATAATCGGCTGCCCTTCTTCAGTCTCAAACCCGAGGCTAAATGAGGGTGGGATTATTAATACGTTGGAATTTAGTTTAAATTTTCACCTCTATGGTTTCGCATCATGCGTATTACACAGTGTATTCTGTGCTTTTCGCCTTTGGCGACTTTTAAGAGATACCTATATGTTTTTTTTCGGTACTGGTCTTTTTCGTTCTGAGATTGCGAAAAGCTTAATCCTGCCTAGTTTGGGTAGTGGCTAAGGTTGGGATAGCTTAGTTAGACCAATCTTCAGCATAAAATACCAGCAGCGATCAATCTTTGTAGACTCATGCAAATGGTACAGCTCAAATGACGCTAGTTCAAAAACCCTACTTTTGTGAACTTTTATTTAGGTAACCTTGTGGAGTTTTTGCTATTTTCAGAAACATGAAATGGAAAACTCGCGTGCCATGCCTCGTGCATGCGTGCTCGTAAATAGCGCTGACGTTGCTACACTCATTTCTGAGTTAACAACCAGAGATGTATGTGCTGTCACAATAGGGTAACGACTGTTTATTTCGTTCTGAAACGCTAACAGTTGGCGCCAGTGGCAAAAAGTACAGGCAACAACCTTTCGAACATTCAGTTTCTTTCACTGGCCGCCGAGCGACGACACTGTTGTTTGTATTCCACCCACTGATCGCGCTACGCTGGATTCTCAAATTTCTCAAACTTTCAACACAAGCGCATGGAAGAATGGTAGTCGGAGAACTGTCAAAACGTATGGAAAATAATGAAAAACGTAAATTACTTGCAATCAGGAAACTGGATAAAAAAGTAGTGATTAGAAATCAAGTGTAAAGTGAATACATAACTTTTTGTGTTTAGTTCATCTTCCATGATGCTTTCTTTGCTTCAGGATTTCGTTTTTACCACCACTGAAAAAGAGCCATCTATTGCCTTTTCAGTTTTGAATATCGCCCTATTGTGTCCGGAAGTGGAAACACTAGGATTTCCAATGGACGGAGAGAATCCATAGAATTTGGTCACAACCGATTCCTAGTTTGCGGAGTATAACAGATGCAAAATCTGCGAATTTACATTCATATGTTCATATAGAGATTTAGCGATGATCAGATAATGATTCATCATCTGATACAGTCATCCCACAGTTATGGATAGCACACAGATATGGATCAGAGTTGGATTAAAGTGGGAATATCAAATCAAATAGAGTTGCAATTACGCAGAACACATTTTCTATATTTGAACCATAAATCTGTACAGCATCGCAATCAATTATAATAGGCTTCAGCTTATTTTTGTCGTTCATAGGAAATAAAATGTCAACTGTATTCCCAAAAGCGTTGATTCATAACTGTGGGGCATTGAAAACCATACCACAGTTATGAATCAAATCTCGAAAACTTATTCAAACAGACTCAAGTCAAGAAAGTATACAAACTTATTTTATCGATTCTACGTGTTTTGCAGACGATATTCTACACATTTTGCTCTAAACCAACTCGATTTTTCACTTTTAGAACGTTTACTTTCCGGAATTACAAAACGACGAAAGTAAGATTTTCAACTTTCGCTACCTAACCACTACTTTCGCCGCTCCGCTGTATGGAGAGACAAAGTGACTTAACCACGAATCAAAACAAAATACTACTTGAGCCGATTTTACACTGGTACAAAAACGTCGAAAGTAACTGAATAAATCGGCTTATCATTTTGTGATAATTTTTTTGTGGGAAATAACAGGAACTCCCTAGTTTTTGAATGCGAGCTATTTGTATGCAAAATTTAAGCAATGTTCACGGCGAAAAAATGTGAAAAAGGTGATTCATTTTAAAACAGTTTTAGAAGACAGGTTGTGATTCTTCTGAATTATTTTCTCAAAACTGTATGGATGTTACTTACGTCGATTTGAAAAAGTAATCGAGAAATATATGACGATTCCGAAATAAACGCCAAAACTTATGCTTTCACTAGCACACCATTCGTTTACCTCGCAGATAAATTGCTGTTATAGTGTATTGATCAAGGATGTAAATCTAGTGTTTAAGTTATGTATTCACTTTGCACTTGATTTCTAATCACTACTTTTTTGATCCAGTTTCCGAATTGCAAGTAATTTACGTTTTTCATTATTTTCCATACGTTTTGACAGCTCTCCGACTACCATTCTTCCATGCGCTTGTGTTGAAAGTTTCTTCTGTCGCCACTTGTTCAATGGCATTTAGGGATGGCACAGCTTTTTTCGCGACGTTTAAAATCAGCTGATCTCGAAGTACTTTGACAGTTCTTCCATGGAAATGACAGGCCCGTGTTAGCACCGGTCCTCCACCGATGTAAACAAATGCATAGACGGATCTGTCACATGAAAAGGCCTATTACCAGCGGTTTTGTTTATAGTCTGAAAGTGTTGAAAGTTTGAGAAACTTGAGAATCCAGCGTAGCGCGATCAGTGAGAGGCAATGAGAATATATACCGAGGTGTGGAAAAGACATTTAGTGTTCGTGACATCCGTGTACGGTGCAAAATGTATCACAACTACAAGCGAGTGAGCTCCCTTAAGAAGCCATGCAAATTAGTGACGTAGTTATTTTTATTTACGTTTTTTCTGTTTACTAATACATAGCCATTGCTTCTTCTTTCACACCTTGATATATATTCTCATTGAGTGAGAGGGATACAAACAACAGTGTCGTCACACGGCGGCCAGTGGAAGAAACTGAATGTTCGAAATGTTATTGCCTGTACTTTTTGCCGCTGGCGCCCACTGTTAACGTTTAAGAACGAAATAAACAGTCGTTTCCCTATTCGTGATCAAACGTCAACATCCCACCGCAAAATCGCTAGTGTTTGGAGGTGATTTTAACCTCCAAATTGCCAAATAACCTCCAAATCATCACCTTCAAGTTAGTTCTAATAACCTCAGTTATATGAAATATGGTGGCGCGTCGATCGTCGCAAGTTTATCGTTAAACAGTCAATTGTTGCTATGATGAGTTTTCATCTTTTGCTCTCCAGTTTTCAAAATGACGTCCATGTAAGAGGAGCAGCGTGTCAAAATATTGCTCCTGCAGCAAGAGAATCCGATGCTCTCGCACGAAATTTATGTGAAGACGGATTTCAAGCAACTTCCAGGACAGAAGTTTTATATCGCATTAGGAAAAGAAAAGGTGGCCGATATTTTTAAAACCACCAAACTATCGCAATAGGGTGATATTCAAAACTGAAAAGGAAATAGATGGCTCTTTTTCAATGGTAGTAAAAACGAAATCCTGAAGCGAAGAAAGGACCACGGAAGATGAACTAAACACAAAAAGTTATGTATTCACTTTACACTTGATTTCTTATCACTACTTTTTTGATCCAGGTCCCTAATTGAAAGTAATTTACGTTTTTCATTATTTTCCATACGTTTTGACAGTTCTCCGACTACCATTCTTCCATGCGCTTGTGTTTAAAGTTTGAGAAATTTGAGAATCCAGCGTAGCGCGATCAGTGGGTGGCATACAAACAACAGTGTCGTCTCTCGACGGCCAGTGAAAGAAACTGAATGTTCGAAAGGTTGTTGCCTGTACTTTTTGCCGCTGGCGCCAACTGTTAGTGGTTATGAACGAAATAAACAGTCGGTACCCTATTCCCGAAAAAATACCTCGTCCTGCATGCCATATGTCGTGTGGTCTAAAAAGTGACATTTTCATCACTACGTCAATCTAGAAATCTACGTCTAGAAGTACCTCGAAAAGCGACTGGTATCAATCCTGAAGCAACATAATAGATCTGTGCTGTTCTGGCTAGACTTGACGAGCTGCCACTATGGGAAAAAGGCAATCGCGTTGTAGTACGAAGCGAACAACGTGGTTTTGGTACCCAAAGACCACAACCCTCCCGACAGCTCAGAACTCCGAGTTATCGAGCGGTATTGGGCCTTGGTCAGATGAAATTTAAAAATAACTGATAAATTCATGGAAACGTGCAACAGTTCAAATCAAACTGGCGTTGAGTGGCGAATAAGGTCAATGAGACCATTGTGTAAAATTTTATGAAAGAGGTTAACCTGAAGGCATGACAGTTCGGATTTGGCAATCCAAAATAATTAATCGAACTCTTTTCCTTTAAATATATGAATTTGAAAACCGAAAGAAAAAGTATGGTTTTTGTGTTATGAATTTTGACTAAAACATACGATTTTTTTGTCGATCAATTTTTTCGCGTACCTGTCTTTACTGTAGGGTGGCCACCGAACCGGGAAAAACGAGAAAAGCTGGAAAAGAAGGGAATTTTAATCCATCAGATCCATCGGGAAAAACCGGGAATTTGAGATGGTCACTGGGAAAATAATTTTGAACGAAAATGTTTAAGCTTTCAATCTACAAACCACAAAAAAAAACAAGTTGTAGAAAGTTGATATGGCTGATGATATTGCCAATAAGTATCTTGGACAAATAATATTTACACAAAAAATAATGCGTTCTCGGGCTAGGCATTGGATACAAATAGAAAGCGTTGTGTTTGGATGGGCATCTAATTCTTCCGAAAGAGGAGCACTTTGCGAAAGAGCACAACGTGATTATTGAGCTGAAATCGAATTCAGGTTAACTTCTTCGTCCATGAGGTAGGGGTAACGCGCCCTAACTAGAGATCAGGGAGTCGTGAGTTCGATTCTCACCGAGAAGACGTGTAAATTTTTCGCAAAACTTCACATCAATTTGTCCATTTAATTCAATTACAAAGTATATGTAATGTTTAGCTTTTCGGTAGTTGTTGAACTTACACTCGTCTTGCAGCCGTAAACCACGATTCATAATTAAAAACAAGTATTTACACATTAACCTTTACGTTACCGACCTCCGACAAGCCATTTTTAAACAGCTGCCATTTCGCCAATTTCCATTCGATTTTTTTGAAACTATCATCAGTTTACTTTAAAAAGGTTTCAGTTATTTGTCATGAATGGACAATTCTGTATTCGGAACCATGCCGGAGATTATCCGGGTTGTACTGGGGTCACGAGGATGCCAAATTCGGGAAATGTGATTATTTTATTATTTTTTTCAGCTACAACACTAAAGTTTTTATGTAAAACGTGAGATAATGGTCGATTATCATCATTTCAACGTAATTTGAATAAGTGGATCGTTCCGGAACATCGTAGCCGGTTCCGCCAGGGCCAGTTTGTCCAAAACATACCGTGCGACGTCTCAATCTTCATGAATTCGGGAGAACATGTCAATAAACTAAATTTCAATAGATTTGGCCACTCCAGAGCACCTGACACAGGTTCCGTCAGGGTCTCTTTGAGGACATTTCCGTTTTTTGTCTGAAACATACCGTGCGACGTCTCAATCTTCGTGAATTCGAGAGAGCATGTCAATAAAAGAAGAAAAATGTTTTGGACATAAAACGGAAATGTCCCCAAATAGGCCCTCGTTGAACCTGTGCCAGGATCAGGAGTGGCCACATCTGTTTGTACCGGAGTTTTTCTTCTTTTATTGACATGTTCTCTCGAATTCACGAAGATCGATACATCGCACGGTATGTTTCTGACAAAAAACGGAAATGTCATCAAAGAGACCCTGGCGGAACCTGTGTCAGGTGCTTTGGAGTGGCCAAATCTATTGAAATTTAGTGTATTCTTCCTTAATTGACATGTTCTCCCGAATTCATGAAGATTGAGACGTCGCACGGTATGTTTTGGACATGAAACAGAAATGTCCCCAAACTGGCCCTAGCGGAACCCGCTACGATGTTCCGGAACGATCCACTTATTCAAATTATGTTGAAATGATGACAATCGACCATTATCTCACGTTTAACATAAAAACTTTAGTGTTGTAGCTGAAATAAATTAAAAAATAAACACATTTCCCGAATTTGGCATCCTCGTGACCACAGTACAGTATGGCCAATAAAAAAAATGCGAAAATTGTTTGAACGTGAATAACTTAGTAACTTAGTTTCAATTAAACTTTTTTTGCTGATTAATACTCAAGTGAAATTAACATAACTTGTTTTTCAAAAAAAAAAGTAAATCATGAACTTATCATCAAGTAAAAAGTTCAGAACAAGCTCGAAATGAACTTTTCCATTTATTGAAGGTAAATATTGCAACTTAAACGAACTTTATGTAAACTGAACTATTTCAAAAGAGGGCTGATTATGTCCAAACATGCCATTTTATCCGAACTTTTAGTTGCGTGGTAAAAAATCATTCAAACATCGAAAATATTCCATCGATGATAAATTGTTGACTCGAGTTTCTCACTAAGAGGGATATTCTGACCAATGCTACCTGTCTGATCAATGTAACCCCGTCTTACGGTATTTCTCATTCTTAGGTTCAGCACCATGACATTTCGAATAATGTTTTTTTTTTGTCTCAGAAATCCCTCAGTTTTGATGCCAAACATGTCAAAACTCACTACCATCACCATTGGAAGTATCTTCATGGCGTTCATCGTAAAGATTTTCTCGGCTAGTCAAGCAGCTGTGAATGCACTAAAAGCATTTCCATGCCATTCAAATCTAGCGTGGGAATGCATGCTTTCTCTGCAGTCATTGGCCAGTAGAGTTACATATAGAGAAGAATGCCCATTCTGGGTAAAGGCTATCTGAACAAAAAATAAAATATATTAATTACTATTATAATGGCTGCCCGGTCGTTGCTGTTGGCGAAATTGAACTACAGCTTTGAGCTTTGACGGTCCTGAATAGTTCTGTGGTGTTCTTAAGTGCACCCTTACAATGAAACTGAAAATGCAATTCAATTCAATTGCTTGATAGAAACCATTGGAATGCAAAGTATTTCTAACAGAGTCCTAGTGGCCAAATTTAGCGTGATGGATAAGTAATGGGGTGACCATATTTGGTATAAGATTTCATAGAATTTTCGTGTTTCAATAACTTCTGTTGAACTCAAACTTTGGCACGATACATCATACTAAGGGGTGAACCCAAACTTTTACACGATGACTTGTTTATTTGTTTATACTACATCAACAGGCAAGTAGTAGCCCCAATGATGTCTTAAAATGCTTAAAATGTATGTACATATATGCAAACATTAACAACAAAGACAGTGACGTCAAATACAGAATGAATTTAAAAGCAAATATTAAATAGTCAGGCAATCAAACTTAAACTAACCACTTAGACTAATTATCTCGTTCAGCGAAAAACAATGAAAATCTTCGACGGAGCGTCTCTACACGGAGAAAACGAAGTACTCAAAAATAAGTTTTTTTATACTCAAAATTGAGTAAAGACAGTCGAACTGGATAATTGAGTGATTTTAATTCTGCCAAACACGTACATTAAACTCAACCTTTAAGTTGTTTAATGAGAACCCAAATTTGAGTAAAAAAAAATTAAGCAATTTATTGAGTTTCCTAATCATAAAATTTAATTATAAGAGTTTGAGTTGATAAAAATAATCAAAAACTTAGATCATTTTGTTTATACATATTACTGCAGGTATTTAACGTATTTAAAACTGTCCCAACATTTCATTCTAACCGATGAATCACACAAGTGTATTTAAATTGATCATTTATTTTCAAACACTTTAAAAACAGTAAGTTGCGTAAAAATAGCTCAACGTGTGGCATTTAGACTGCGTTCTAGCCGTTGAGTAGTTTAAACTCAAATTTGGTTGAAAAAATGAGCCAGCCATTTTGAAATGTCAACGCTGTGATCATTCTGAAACCGTCATCGTCTGCATACGGCATAACACTTAACAGTAGAAAAATAGTGAGTTTCTTTAAAAAAAAATCCCAAGGATGGTGAAATAATTGTTTCTGATGTCGTTTTATACTGAATTCCGGAAGCTGGCCAGAAAATGTAACGAATTAATTGAAGGTAAAGTCCACCAGAGTTCGGTGTGATGAAAAAACAATTAAATTATTCCTTTCTCTTTCAGGAGTTCAATTTTCCTGGGTCCACGATCTTTGCGCAAGATAGCTGAAATTTATAAAAAGTGCCAGTTCCCGACTAAAAAACTACTGCGCTGTTCTCGATAGCTGCCACATGTTCAAATTATTGTTTGCCGTTCCTGCCATCCGCCATGAACGATGGAAAAACGAGAAGGCCGTTCCGACTGTTGTTGCTGCGTTCTAGCAACCCATCCACCATCATCAAATGTTTCCGGATAAAGGTTGGTGTATGGCCAAGCCTGAAACTAGACTAAATTTTCCGTCGACTGCTTCCAGATCAAGGGGTGGATCACTTCTTCAATGCACATCAAATGTACAGTGACCCCACGCAGTTGAATCACCCACAATTTATGAATCAGCTAATTTCAAAAGACAAAATGATTGTCAAACTTGTCACAAAACATCACAGAATTACTTTTACACTTAGTTTCTTATCAGTAAAAATAATTCTGTGATGTTTTGTGACAAGTTTGATAATAAGTTTGTCTTTTGGAGTCTGCTGATTCATAAATTGTGGGTGATTCAACTGCGTGGGGTCACTGTACATCAAATTGCATTAAATGCATTTTTTCGATATACAGATCAGCTTAGCACTGGTCCTTTTTATCATGCCGTGCTATAGCAACGCGTTGTTGTTTGTTGTGAAAGGATCAACATAGTTTTACTCTGAGACTGTAACATAGTTTTACTGTGGCAGGTTCTATTCTTCCTAATAAAATAAACTATTTACTAATATTTTATTTCAGATACTCAAACTGAACGAATATGTTATACAAAGCTTTCTCGAGCCCACGGCAATCCGGTTATGGATCATTGGAGCGAATAGCGTTCGATCATTAACAATTTTTGTTAGTACACAGTGCACTTCATGAGTTAGAGGATGATAGCTTGAAAACAAATCATCGGAACCACCTTCCTGAGAAACCCACATACTGTGCCTTAACTGCTGGAACGACCAAGAAAAGCCTTGAAAATTATTTGTCTAAATAGATTGTTTTATTACTTTCAACAATAAACTCTAGACTAGATGTGTTAAAGCCTTATTCATCTTATTTTTACATTGCTTCCAGAAATCTTTCCTTATCTTATACAAAAATGTTCAGATTACTATTGAACGTATATACGGAACATATATTTGCTGAAATAATTTCATAATATTGGCCATGAATGACAGCAAATGAACAGATCTTTAGGTCATAAATCATGTACCACAGCGTGTGAAAAGCTACTTCTGGATGAGCTCCTTCTATAACAGAGAGCAATAGAGCTACGCTTTTGATTTGATATCTACGGATTAGCAGCTTTGACGAATAAAACAACCACTAATCATTTCGGATGAGTTTTCTTTTTATTTGAGCACGCCAATGGTCCATTTTCACAATATGACGATTTCAAGCTTCCCCGAAGCTGGAGTCCACCTTGTATTCAGTTTAATTTCCGCAAAAAAATAACGCTTTTTGATGAAGTTGTTACTCAAATGTCGATATCCGATACTCTAATGAAAAATGTTTTCAGTTCCTCCAGGCAATACAGAACTCGATCGACCATTTTTTGGGTGAGGTAAAGTAGCTCTTCTGAAGTTTGTAGAAAAATGTGACTGACACTTCAACAAGTACAACAATGAAACGTTTGAGCAAGCCATGAATTTCAAATCAATCGAGTGTGCATTTAAATGCATTTCGATTTAACAGATGCATCAGAAGTGATCCACCCCTTGTTCCAGATGCATCCAATTTCATCAATTTTTCATGAAGTTATAAGCATTTGAATTTAGGCAAAAGTTTGCCTATCCCCTGTATGTTGTTACGAAGAGAGGGAGGCTAGATAAAAAATAGTTTTCAAATATCACATTGAGGGTATTCAAGCCAAATGTACCAATATATAAAATAACCCTGGTATAGTACTAATGAGTTACATAGTATGTCTTATGTTGAAAATTTAAACTTGAAACATTGGAACAATTGTCAAAATTATTAATAATTTTAGACAGAAATTGTTGCAATCTTCAATTAGTACAATAAATTATTAAGTTAGGTTTTTTTCTTTTTACAATTAGGTGAATTCAACTAAACTCTAAACATACTGAACTGCTACGGACAATTAAATGTAATATGCTGTAAACAAAATGTGGGGACGGACCTAATGTAGTGGTTGAAAAACACGCCTCTCACGCCGAGAACCTGGGATCAAACCCCATCCCAGAGATAATCACTTATGTCGCATAAGGTCGTAATGACGACTTCCTTCGAAAGGGAAGTAAAGCCGTTGGTCCCGAGATGAACTAGCCCAGGGCTAAAAATCTAGTTAATAAAGACAGAAACAATGTTATTAAAAGCTTAAATTTGTTTTGCCAAATAAAAATGATAGTGTTGCCTAACACGAGAACTCTTTGATATAAAAAAGTGTATATTTTTAAATGATACTAATAAAAGAATTTGAAAAAAAAAAACAGTTTCTTGACCGAAGTAAACTCCAATCGGTAGAATTCGAACCCCGCATCATCTCGATTGAATAGCTGCACATCCGTGCAAAAGTTTGGGTTCACCCACTCAAAACATACAAAAGTGTTTTACCCATATCTCAGTAATTACACTTCCAATTGAAACTCTCTATGGCGTATTTGAAAAACAATGAGTTAGACTTACTTTGTAGTTATCTCGACAAAAACATTTTTTGATTTTTGTTTACTAAATTTATACTTGAAATTGTGACATTTAAAAAAAAGCACTGAAAACACATGGATGATTGTCTAACCATTGGATTGACCAAAATTTTAAATAAATGCGGCATTAGAACCATCATCTTGTATTCTTTGAAAAGCACATGCGAAATTTTGGCGAGAAAATCAGAAAAGTATTAAATCATTAAAATAGTCATTCAATCCTCAGAAATATGACCATTTCCGTAAAACTGGTTCCGGAAAACATGGTTAGTCCTGTTTGTATTTCTAATCATGTAAATATTATCCGGAGCTATATCCAAGTGGGCATTAGCCTTAAACATTATGTTTCCAACAGCATATTCAGAACCATTAAGCCCCAAGCACAATGTGAGCGACAACGCGGTACAGCGGCAACACGACAAGCCCATCTTGAGCTATTCTCTACTTGTCAAGTCAATGTTGAAAAGGATTTAGTCAACACTGCATTGATAAGTAAAGTGTAGCTCAAGATGGGCTTGCCGTTTTGCCGTTGTACCGCGCTGCCGCTCACATTGTGCTTGGGGCTTTAGATGCATAGACCACTCTATATAAGGTTCCGGATGCCCTGGGGAAAGTGGTCAATTTGGAGCATATCTGGAACCAATGTTGCTGAACAACGATCGGAAACGCGAGGCACGACGAATTTTCGTAGGCATCAAAACAGAATCTGCGAATAAATACAAACAACCGTTCGGGCGCTTCATTCGTTCGTGTTTCATTTTCGGATCGCTGTTTCTGCCAACTCGTGATCAAACGTCAACATCCCACCGCAAAATCGCTAGTGTTTGGAGGTGATTTTAACCTCCAAATTGCCAAATAACCTCCAAATGATCACCTCCAAGTTAGTTCTAATAACCTCCGTTACATGAAATATGGTGGCGCGTCGATCGTTGCAAGTTTATCGTTATACAGTCAGATTGAGTCGGGTGATTTTCCATAGGCCAGGAACTTGTCATTCATTTTTCTGTCAAATCTCATACTAAATCTACTTTTTCTCTGACAGAAATTCACTCTAGGTGAACCACTTCCCCTGGCCTATCGCTCGGTAATGTGAACGGTACGATCCACGCTGCCTGCGGACTCGCAACAATCACGCTAAACTTGCTTAGTTCAAAAATGAGTGTAGTTTTAACACATGTGCTGCGTGGAGCTGGCTTAGCGTGGAGTGTTTGCTTGACTTAACGAGAAGAAGCAACCTTGCAATGAATCACGAGAATGAACAGCGCGTGGATAAATTAATCCTACGAGTGGAAAGGCTCCGCGATCCACTTATCGGTGTGTTCATTTTGCTTCTTCGGCGTTGCATCCGTTCGCTTTTTGCACGCATTTTACTACGCATGGATTCTCCTCAAATGTTTGTTTGTGCTTTTAGAGTTCATCCAGCTGAAATAGCATTTTCCGAGATAGCAAAAAATGTTGTAGGCAACTCATTGCAAAACTCGATTTTTGCAGCACTCGTTGGATCTCGTTGCAGCACTCGGCGAGTCTCGTTGGATAAATGTACAACTCGTGCTGAAAAAATCATCATTTTGCAACTTGTTGCCAAAATAACTATTTTAAATTGGTCTACAAATGTAGAATATATGAAGAATTTGGCGTTTTAAGTTTTAATGGATTATTTTGCTGATAATAGCGGTAAGGTCCAGACAATTCGGTCAAAAAACCCCCGGTGCCAAAGTGAATCGTGGAGGTGCCGAACCTAGTCCTTATCCTAAAAATGCAAAAATGCAATCGAAAACTCAATGAACAGAATTGCAAAGTGATTAGTTATATGTATTCTAAACATTTTCAGATTTCCATTTCAATCAAAGCTAAAACTAATTCCCCAGCTACCTACGTCCATGCAAGCATAAAAGTCGAACAACCGGGCGCCTCCAGCAACGACCTAGTCGCACGCGCTCATTCGCATTCGCTTCGAAGCAACATTTTGAATCCACCCACCACCCACTTGCATTATAACTACTCAGAGAGCTGCGGCTAAAAGCTTTTCCAATGAGCAACTGCCACAGCACAGAAGCTTTATCAAACAGAACTAAACGACGGTGGTTTGAAGAATGATCGTTGTCATTCGCTCTCTACCGCGTGCATCTGGCCTGCGTCGTCGTCGGCCTCTGCGCTTGAGAATCATACAGTTGCGGACAAAATTAGCATACCACTTCAACTCACTCAGAGTGAATGTAACACGATTGATGTCTAGCAAATCCAAAAACTTCTGTGCCAAGTTAGCCCCGAAGTATGAACTTGCCCTAGTCAGGAAGATACTCGGAAAACACTGCTACGAGCTTGAGAATCTACAAGGGAAACGACTGGGTGTCTTTTACGGAAGTCACATCAAAAAGATGCACCCGTCGGCCTAGACGTATTTTTTATTCAGCTATGAACCTCTTCGGAGTGACCACTTCAGTTAGCCAAAACACCTACGGGTTCATTAAAACTCCTGTCACTAAGGTGACTTACAACGTTTTGCAGCTATGTATAGTACGTCGACCTCACAGCTTGGACATAATTGACAATCACCTAAAACAGTTGATTGCAGAGTGTCGCCTGGGCGATGAATTCTCGTTGAAGTAACAAGAACCATGAAGCATTGAAAGAGCTGGGTGATAATCTGACTAAGAGTAGTGGCACCATGAAGTCTATAGTGAGCCCAGTGATAATTTCCGATTCTTACCAAGGCTATAGGCCTATAGGAAGGAGCCCATGATGGACCTCGAAAGTCAAATGACAATTTTAGGTGGGTTGTGAATCGCTCAGCTGTGTGATGAATCGACTAACAACACAATCTCACATGGAAAAGTTCGAAGGACAGTTAAAACAAGCTATGCAACTTCCCCTGAAGCAATTAAGGTAGTACCAAAAGAAAACTTACCACGAAAACACTTTTCAAAGGCAAACAAATTCATTCAAATAGGTGGAAATTCAAGAGAATCACACAATAGATAAAGTTTTCAGCTTGAATTGCTATCTAGCTCTCTCAATGTGTGCTCTTGAAAATTTGAGTTTTGGCTTCGATTCATCTTCACCATAATTTCAATTTAACATTTCAACATCACTTCATTATTTATTAGCGCGGATGGACTTTGAGTTTAATTCGTGCAATCGATAGTCCATAATTGGTACACTTTTATGGCGAATGTCAGGAACACTATTGCCATAATTGGTATAAACGCAAAGATTCTGAAAACCAATTAAATTTCTGTTTTGCAAGGCTTTAAACTAGTAATTAATATCAACAAGTCAGGCTTGCGTTTTAGAAATCCGGCCAACATCTGATTTTTATCCAAACTGTTAATATATTGCATCGATAATTAGTGCACCTACCCTATTACAAGTTTTATATTTTTGAAACAAGTATTGGCACTCGCTCGTTATTATATACTGAATTTTGTTTTCTGAAAGATTTAAGAATGTTTAGCTATAACCCAAACAGACAACCAAAAAGTTCTTAGAGTTAAACTTGTTTTGCCTAAGTGGTCTTATTGTTTCGTGCGTAACTGTAGATGTACAAGTAGCTTACAGGCATAGCTTTACCGGTTAACTGGAAGCGCTCATCCAATGGCGCGCGCATGTGGTGTACTGTGCGAGGAGGAACAAACAGCTAGGAGGGTTTTCAAACTTTAAGCCCAGCTGTTCGGTCGGTTGGACGTTCAGTTTCGCGACAACCTCAACGGTGAGCAGTCGAGTTTCCGGAACAATCTTCCAGGACACTGATATGTAAAGCGGGCGATACGTGGACATAGTGTTCCCTTGCATTTCTCTGTGTTTTTCAAAAGGGCGGTTTACTTGTGCGAACTAAAAATGATGATTACCCATTTGGTGTTGGAAGAAGCAAACTGGTCGTGTTCAGAAATGTGATGATCGGAACGAACCGGGGCAGAAGTACCCAGGAAGCAAGACAGTGAGAAGCTGCGTGGCCAGTTGACAGGCCGCCGGTTGACAAATTTGAATTTACGAGTTTAAATTGGATTTACGTGGGATTAGCGTTCTCGGCTGGCGTTAGTTAGACAAGTTCATGGAACATCAGCGCTTCTTCCATTACGTCGTGATCGTTGGCGGTTGATATTGTACGATAAGTGTACCATTTCTAAACGAAGCGAAAGTACAATTTTACTCTATAAAACGGATTCATAGTTCAATTGTGTTTTGTGATATCCAAGGGAAAGGTTCTGCGTTTTGACGATCTCGGGCACGAGCTGAAGGTCAGCTTGTAAATTGCGAGGATATGCGAAGACATTCAACAAAGTGAATGATAAAGTAAGTTTTTGACGGTATGAATTTGTATTGTAGTCAATTGTTACATGAGTTTATTGCGAATGACAACAGAGATACATTGTAAGAGCTGTACTTGGTTACTGTTTTTCATCTACAAGTATACTTGGAATATTCGATGTTTCGTGATACCATTTTTTATGATAGCAGTTTTTGTTCCATCGATGAATTAAGTTTAAACCTTTTGAAAACGTATTGCTATTCCAAGAACCTGTACATAAATCGGCTAACAAATGGCTAAAGCGTTGCTAAATGATTTCATAGTAAATACAAGTTTTGGGGAACATAGATCTAATCCTGAACATGAAGTTATCTCCACCAAAGCTGCAAAATACAAATAGATCAAGCATGGTGATTATAGTTTCATGAATGAATTCACAGTACTTTTGAAGATATGGAAGATAGCAAGTTCATAATGATAATCAAGAAAATGGCATGATGTGCCAATTTTAATCTGAGTGATTGGCAAGTACCTTTTTCTTCCATACTTACAAATGACATACTGATGATAAACTATCAATATACTGTGTACTAGCAACTACTTTTGATTTTTTGTGTAGAGATTCTTAGAAGATTTTTTCTAAAGTTTGTTTTAGACAAATGATCATTATCCTTTCCAAGGATTCCAAGGGGGGGAGGGGGTCGAAAAAGTTGAAATTTAGCGTGACATAATTTGTGTATTGTGAATTTTGCACCCTATCGGACGCGACGATTTGTAATCGTCGCCGGTGAAACCGTCGCCAAAATCGTCGCCAGTCAAGCAACCGCTGTGAATTCGACGTTTCACAGTCTTACCAACACAATGGCAAATCACCTCCTTCGATTTATTTTCTGGCATTTGACGTTTCACCAGTCTTGCCAACACAAAGGCAAATCACCTCCTTTGATTGGTTCCCTGGCGACGATTTTTTCAGTCTGCTCGAAAGTTGGCGGCGCGTTTTGTTGCGAATGAAACAGACAATACCATCCCATACAAAAATATGATTTTTCGTAGTTTTCATGTTTTTTCGCTGGCTTTATTTTTCGATTTTATACGAATGTTTGTTCTTACCTGTGCGGCTATTGGTACACCGATACTGTAACAAAACTAACAAGGATTTTTCCAGGACTCCTTCCTGGAATTCCTGGAAGCATAAAATTTTAATATGAAAACACGAACCGTACCGTTTCAAATAGGAATTTCGGAATTATTTTGTGTATAATATTTACTCAGGAAAAACATTGAAAATTCTATCAGTTGCTGAAAATACTGTCATATTATTTTCAGTTTCCAAATTCAAGAAATTTCAACTCTATGCAGTTCTATTGCAGTGATTAAGTTAACTATGCATTACATCTTATAGCACCCTTAGTGTTATTGTCTAAAAATGATCACTATAATTCTGAAATTGACGGAAATTCACTTCATTTATCCTGGCCCATATCCATCACTACTTGGAATTGCTAATATTCAGTATCAGTATTTAGAATCAAGTAAAATGTTGTTAAAAAACTAATTCATACTGAATCTAAGCGAACGTGCACTTTTTGTATCATAATATTGAAATTTTTGCATCTGTTGGAGCTTATGAATGCTGATGACATTTCATACAGCAAACGACTATATTTGGATAGCTTTGTAATACCAACTCAATATGTTTTGAACGAGTTATTTGGTGTTGAAGCGCAAAGTGACCCATAACTGAGTGTGATCCGTAGTTGTGTGGGCATGGTCCATCGAGAAATAGATTTAGATCACCTCAAATATAACATCGCCAATTACTTCAAGGACTCTGTCGGGAGTTTTCCTTGTGTTTTTTTTCTAGTTTTCTAAATTAATCTTTAATCTTAATTAATTAATTAATCTATTAATTAATTAATCTAATTAATTAATAATTCTTTAATTAATCTTTATGAATATCTTATGGAATTTTCCAGACGTACCTTCTCGAATTATTACAGTACTAAACCAAGTAAAAATACGCTACACCTCTCCTATCAATTGTTTTAAGAATATCATCATTAAATTTTATAATCGCGGATGTAGTGCTGTGCGCTGGGCTAAAACCAGATTGACATTCACTGAACAAATTAAATGATTCAACAAATTGGTAAATTTTTAGTAGATAAAAAAACCGAATTTAGTCCTATACCATTTAATTCCACTAGAGTTTGTATCCTTTGACAGATACGCGTATTTCGACCTCAACTGTAAGGCCGTCGAGTCTAGTACACGACACTGGAGACGGCCTTACAGTTGAGGTCGAAATACGCGTATCTGTCAAAGGATACAAACTCTAGTGGAATTAAATGGTATAGTACTCAATTCGGTTTTTTCATCTACTTATAGGTATTCTTCTAAACAGCTCGAAAATTTATTATCATCATGGTAAATTTTATTTTTATAATTTTTTCAAACAGTTTCGATAATCCGCAGAGATTACTTATTGGTTTTACATTTTCCAAACAATTTATTCTAGGCTTTTTTAAATAAGAATTAATTTTGCAACTTTACAGGCTTGTGGTACTTTGAAGATGTTAAAATTAAGTTGAAAATATAATGAATCTCAGAAACTATGAAGTGCAGCAACAGTTTTACAAAACATACTGGAATCAGATCCATCCCAACAGCATTCGATTTAATAGATCTGATTGCAAATACAATATCACTCTACTGTTGTGCAGGGTGATATTGTATTTGCAATCAGGAAAAACTTAAATTGTTATAGTGAGATGCAGTGATGCATTTTGAACTGAACGCGTTCCATTTTTGAACGAGAAAGCAGCAGACATTGAACTTTCGTACAAAGTTCTGACAATGGACCAATGCACGAGTTCACTTTTTGACGTTTGAGCGGTGCCGTATTGTTTATGTAGCCATGGTAACGAGTGAACTTGGCACCGCTCAAACGTCAAATTCACTCGATGCCATGGCCACATAAATAACATGGCACCGCTCTAACGTCAAATAGTGAACTCATGCATCGGTCCATGCTCATGAACGCATTCACTTCAAAATGCTCACTGCAGCTACAAATATGAAATAATTACATCAAACTATGTTGAATTCATATCATTCCAAATTGATGAGACCATCAATGTTTCTAAGCATACTTTGTACGGCTTTCGCCTAGAAATGTGTTGTGCATGTGCTTTAGAAACAATTTTTAATCCGCGTTCACTTTTCAGCTCCCATGGGTTCAACTTTTTGAACTGCCCAATGTTCAAGCCACGTTCAAAAATTTGAACTGGAACGCAAACTGAACGCGTTCAAATACAACACTGGGAGATGGAATTATAGACAGATTCTGGTCACAAGCTGTGAAATTCTAACCAAAATGCTCATTTATTTCATTAGTGCTATTCGTCAATTCCACCAAATGGTCAGAACCACTTCTTACACTGATCTGCTTTAGTTTATGCCACAAGACTTTATTCGAGTTAGAAGTTGCTAGGTGATTTGATACATAATTTGATTTAGCGGTATTAATCAAATGAGTCACTCCGTTACGCAATCGCTTACAATTATTGAAGTCATTGATATTCTTCGTACGTTTCCAATGAGCATAACAAACATCTCTGTCTATCATTGCACTACACATTTCTTCATTAAACCATGGATTTTTCTTGGGTTTTTGCAGTTCTTAACGGAAAGTTCAGTTTTAAAATTGTTGACAAAGTTCAAGGCAAGATCAGAATCAGTTATACTACAAAATGAATTTACTATTATTAATGTTGGTTGTGCTACTTTTCCTCGAATGTCGGTTCCCCGAATGCCGTTTCTCCGAACACCAGTTCCCCGAATATCCCGTTTCCCTGAGTAACCCTCTTCCCCGAAATGTTTTTGGAAGTCATAATTGTCATAGCTTTATACATTTCAGGGTGGTGAACGTACTGATCATCTGATTTACATCCTTCTTGATTTGATTGGCGGTTATTACGAGTTTTTCCGACCTCAGCTTTTTTGGCAACATGTGTATAGCCGAGAATGACTAAATACATCATTCTTTTGATCGCTTATCGTTGGTAGTTCGACTGTAGTTCCTTGTTGATGATATTGGCTTTTCAGTCTTGACAAAAATTAAAAACTGTTATTTTATTTTGTCCAACGTTTCGGTCCGTTTGGGACCTTCCTCAGGGACTCAATTTCAACATTGGATTTTCTATGTAACTCTTGGTACTATACCAGGGAGGAAGCTTTAGAATCATTTTCAAAATTTGATTTTGAATTCTCTGCAAAGCTTTCTTCCTGGTATTACAACAGCTAGTCCATATTGGTACAACATACAACATGGCTGGCCTGAAAATTTGTTTGAATATCAAAAGCTTGTTCTCAAGACAAAGTTTTGTTTTTCTGTTAATAAGGGGATAGAGGCATTTTACATATTTATTACATTTGGCTTGAATGCCCTCAATCTGATTTTTGAAAGTTAAATTCTTATCTAGCATGAGCCCTAGATACTTAACTTCATCTGACCAACTGGGTTCCAACTCTCATTGTGACAACTTGTCTACTTGAAGGTTTCAAATAAAGAGCTTTTGGTTTGTATGGGAATATTATTAGTTGAGTTTTGGAAGCATTAGGAGAAACCTTCCATTTTTGCAAGTATGAAGAAAAAATATCTCAACTTTTTTGCAATCGACTACAGATGACACGCAAGCTTCGTCCTTTGGCGGAGAGGCCTGTGTCATCCGCAAACAAAGATTTTTGACATCCCTGAGGTAACTCAGGTAAGTCAGATGTGAAAATATTGTATAATATTGGTCCCAAAATAACTGGGGCCCAGATAGCCATAGCGGTAAACGCGCAGCTATTCAGCACGACCAAGCTGAGGGTCGTGGGTTCGAATCCCACCAGTCGAGGATCTTTTCGGGTTGGAAATTTTCTCGACTTCCCAGGGCATAGAGTATCTTCGTACCTGCCACACGATTATACGCATGCAAAAATGGTCATTGGCATAGTAAGCTCTCAGTTAATAACTGTGGAAGTGCTCATAAGAACACTAATCTGAGAAGCAGGCTTTGTCCCAGTTGGGACGTAACGCCAGAAAGAAGAAGAATTGGTCCCAAAATGCTGCCTTGAGGAACACCAGCTCTTACAGGAAGGCTTTCAGATTTGGAGTTCTGATAATTGACCTGAAGTGTACGATTTGACAGATAACTTTGAATTATTCTAACAATGTATGATGGAAAATTGAAGTTTTTTAATTTAACGATCAAACCTTCATACCAAACACTGTCGAATGCTTTTCATATGTCTAGAAGAGCAAGACCAGTAGAATAACGTTCAGATTTGTTGGAACGGATCAAATTTGTTACACGTAAAAGTTGATGAGTGGTCGAATGTCCATGGCGGAATCCGAACTGTTCATTGGCAAAAATTAAAAATTTTCGTTGATGTGGGCCATCATTCTGTTCAAAATGACCTTTTCAAAAGTTTACTGATGGAGGAAAGCAAACTGATTGGACGATAGCTAGAAGCTTCTGCAGGATTTTTGACTGGTTTTAAAATTGGAACAACCTTAGCATTTTTCCATTTGTCAGGAAAATATGCTAATTGAAAACATTTGTTAAATATATCAACTAAAAATGATAAGCTACTTTCTGGAAGTTTCTTGATGAGGATGTAGAAAATTCCATCATCGCCAGGAGCTTTCATATTTTTGAATTTTTTAATAATAGTTCTCACTTCTTCCAAATCAGTCTCTCAGGCATTTTCAAAAACGTTCTCTTGATTGAGAATATTTTCGAAGTCCTGAGTAACTTCATTTTCAATTGGACTAGTAAGTCCTAAATTAAAATTGTGCGCGCTTTCAAACTGCATAGCAAGGTTTTGGGCTTTTTCGCAATTAGTTAGTAATAATTTGTTTTCCTCTTTCAATGCCGGTATTGGCTTCTGAGTTTTTTTTCTTCAAAATTTTAGATAATTTCCAAAAGGGTTTGAAGCAAGGGTCCAATCGAGAAATCTTATTTTCAAAATTTTTGTTTCTTAATTGTGCAAAACGTTTCTTGATATCTTTCTGCAAATCCTGCCATATAATTTTCATAGCAGGATCGCGAATGCGTTGAAATTGCTTTCTCCTCACGTTTGTAAGGCGGATCAAGAGTTTAAGATCATCGTCTATAATCACGGATTCAAATTTACTTAACATTTTTAGATTGCAATGCTCCTGGCTTCAACAATGGAATATGTTAAAGCTTCAAGAGCATTGTCAATATCAAGTATAGTTTGTAATGAAATGTTAACATCAAGATTAGAGTCAACATACGTTTTATATATATTCCAGTCGCCTCGAAAATAATTTAAAGTGGAGCTGATAGGATTGAGAATCGCTTCATGGGATATTTGAAATGTAACAGGGACATGATCAGAATCAAAATCAGCATGAGTAATTAATTGGCTCAAAGATCACTAGAGTCGGTTAAGACCAAGTCAATCATAGATGGATTTCTAGAAGAGGAAAAACATGTAGGGCTATCAGGGTATTGAATTGAGAAATATCCTGAAGAGCACTCATCAAATAAGATTCTGCCGTTGGAATTACTTTGAGAATTATTCCCTGACCGATGTTTGGCATTAAAGTCACCAATGACAAAAAAATTGACTTATTGCGAGTCAATTTTCGCAAGACAGTTTGGAGCAAATCAACTTGCTGTCCAGAGCATTGAAAAGACAAATAGGCAGCTATGAAAGTATATTTACCAAGATGTGTTTTAACAGAAACATCTAAAGTTTCAAAAACTTTAGTTTCAAATGACGAGAACAGTTGATGTTTTATACGCCTATGAATGATGATTGCATCTCCCCCACATGCCCCATCAAGTCGATCATTACGATAAACAAAAAAGTTAGGATCTCTTTTGAGTTTAGATCCAGGTTTTAAATACGTTTCGGTAATAACTGCTATATGCACAGAAAATTTAACAGCTCGTCCTCTTTACTATTCAAAGAACGAGCATTCCGATTTAATATATTTAAATTATTATTTGGATCCATTAGAAAAACGTAATCCAATAACAATTTGGTTTGTGTAATTTTTACACCTACTTGGACTGCTTCAGTCATAGTGGTGGCTTTGAACATTGCATCAATCATTAGATTCATTTGTTCAGTTAGAAAATTAAAATCCGAGGCAGACATATCACTTGAAGTGAGTATATTTGATGGTTTCCCATTAGAATTTTCGGTAGACGAAGAAGCTGAGTAGGAGTTACCTGTGGCGGTAGGGTTTTTTCCATTTGATTTGAAACAAGTAGAATGGGTACTCATAGTACGAATAGGGGAGGAATTCAAATTACCTGCTACGATATCGGCAAAGGATTTTCCGTGGGTAGATACATTCGAAATTGAAAGATTCGAACGGCTACCTAACGGATTAAAATTAGTTTGTGAATGAGCATGATTATGATCTTCCTGATGGGTATGATTCATGATCAAGCGATCGTTAACTGAAAAATGAGCATTGTTCGATCCTTTACCAGGCAAATTCCGGAAACGACCGTTATCGTAACGGATAATATCTTTCATCTGCCTGGCACGAGCCTCAACGACTTTCTTGCGCGAAGGACCAGACCAAAAATTTGACTTATGATTGCCCTTGCAATTGGCGCATTAGAACTTATAGATATCTTCCTTCACTGGACAGACGTCCTTGGCGTGAGAAGAACCTCCGCAAATCATGCATTTAGCATCCATGCGACAATTTTTTGTACCATGACCCCACTCTTGACACCGACGGCACTGCTTTAATTTCCTACAGGTTTCTGGAAATGTTCCCACGTCACACGGACATCGAACATAAGTTTTGCTTTTTCTAAAGCTTTAATATTATTTAGATTTTTTTTGTTAAAGTGAACTAAATAAAATTCTTGGGAAAGCCCTTTCCGAACAATGCCAGATTGAGTTCTCTTTTTCATAATGATTACTTGGACTGGGGAAAATCCAAGTAAATCATTAATTCCATTTTTGATCTCTTCAGGTGATTTATAGTCACTTTAGAGACCTTTCAAGACGGCTTTGAACAAACGTTCAGTTTTGTCGTCATAAATAAAAAAATGTGCTTCTTCTCTTCAAGATGTTTGAGACGAAGTTCGCGATCTTTAAAAGTTTACGGAAAAACGCGACAGTCTCCTTTCTTTGCGATTTCTAAGGAAACCTTGATTCCCCTGATGGAGTTCAAAATCTCCTGCCTAAATCCCCCAAATTCGGAACAACTGACCACGATAGGCGGCACTCTTTGCTTCCTCACTTGAATCAAAGAGGCTGGGCTAGAGGCTGCTTCGATTTGGTGTTCGGAAACTTTGTCTAGAGCATTCATTTCACCCTTGGAAGAAAGTTCGCATTCCGGAGAAACGTCCTTTCTTCCATTCTTGCCACGTTTAATGACAGTTTTAAATCCCACTTTTTTGGAAAGAAGTTGTGAATTCAGAGATTCACCCTTCCTTTTGCTTGTTGTTGCAACCATGTTTAATGAATAAATGAAAGAAGACGTGACCTTCGAGAGGTTTTTTTCCCCAAGACGGTGTCCAAGAAGCGTCCAAGCGAAAAATCGAAGGCACGGGTCCAAACAAGGATCGTAAAAGGATCAATAGTAGAAACATAGTACTGAAATGTACTGTTTTAGTAGCACTGAAAAGTACTGTTTTAGTAGCACTTAAAAGTACCGTTTTTATAGCACTGAAAAGTACTGTTGCTTTAAGTAGGTAGTATTTAAAAAACTTCCAAGAGCAAAGAGAATTCGTGTACGCACAATACGTAGGTACGATGCGCACTAATTTTGCCTACACGGGTAAAAATCTGATCCCCACAGCATGATTTACAAATCATGAAATTCATAAATTGGTTAGGTCATAATATCAGGATCACAAATCATGGTTCCTGGAGTCATAATCATGATTCCTCATTAGCGTAACATCCAGAGTGAAAACACTAAGCGGCGCACTTTGCTTCATCTCATTCGTATTGATCACTCTCAATTCAAGATGACGAAGCGGTTGTGTGGTAGAGTACGTGGCTTACAACCGGAAGGTTCTTAGCTCGAATCTATGCTATTTTTAACTTTTTTTTATTTTGTCGATCATAAACGGACCATAAACGGACTCAGCATTTTTGGCATTTGAATCATGATTCCGAGCAATCAGCAACAAAAACCTAACGCGTGTGTTGCGTTACGGCAATCTGACTCATGACATCATGAGTCCAAATCATGGTGTATTTTCATAAGATGAAAACACACTAGAATCATGATATCATGAGTCATAATCTTGTTTTTGGATTCTGATTTCTACCCGTGTATTACTGTTAGGACAACGTCATCGGCAAAGCAATCTCGACGCTCATCGGTAACTCCAGTGACAGGACCCCGTTTGGCGGAACACTCGCCGTTACTCTAAAGTAGCTCTGCTGAATCCGGCACAGATAGTCAGGAACCCGCAACTCGCAAGCGTCTACCGTCGACTTTCCCTTCCGGAGTCCGAACTGCCTTTCTGATAGTCCGTTCTCGCTCTCCGTACATTTAGCCACCCTGTTTAGAATGACCCGTTCCAAGAGTTTGCCCAGTGTATTCAGCAAGCATATTGGCCTGTTTGATAACGGATCACCGGATGGTTTTCCTGGCTTTGGTAGCAGCACCTGCTTACGGATTTGCCATATATCTGGGAAGTGACCTTCGTTCAGGCATTTCTTCATCGCCTTCTGGAACATATTCGGGTACGCTAGGATCGCCACTTTGAGTGCCACAGTGACCTTTCGCTCCATTTTGACTTCTTGCTCTTTGGTAACGCCTCCTGGCTTTAAGGCAAATTCTTCGAGCGTTAATCTTGTAGGCGCGTAGCAGCTGCAAAAGTGGATTCCGTTGATTTTGGCGATCATGAACTCCGCGTTTGAGCTGGCAATCACTTCCTGGCCGCTGCGCCTGTGCTATTCGCCACCCAATTGGCGTTATTGATTGGTACTTGATACGGTTCAGCTATTATCGAAACGTCGCCCTTAGTTTTTGTTGTCGACTGCCACAACAGTTGCTGTGCGGTGTCGCAGTGATTCAGGTTGATCTGCGTTACCTCCATTACTGTTGGGCTGCGATCGTCTTTTGGTACGGACGGCAATAGGAGCTGCCCATCGAATGGGTGTATTCTTCCACCGGTGAACAGAGCAAGTACCTTGGTTGATTCTTGCAGTCTTTCCCAAAGTGACCTCTTTCTCAACATTTCTTGCACAATTAGATTCTGTCCGGACATTTATAGCTCGTCATCGGGTGTCCGAAGTCCACGTACTTGAAGCATGGGGCGGTCCATTAATAACGTAAGGGTTTATGGGGGGAGGGGGGGTCTGAGATTTCTTACGCGCCATACAATTTATTTTTAATTTTCATACAAAAAATCTTACTATGGGGGGAGGGGGGGTTGAAAAACCCCGAAAAATGTCTTACGTAATAAATGGACAGCCCCCATCGTATCGGTGGCTTATCTGATCGTGTGACGAGTCTCAGTGAGCATATCGACCGCCAATTCTCATCTTGCCTTTCCCCACCAGTTTGTTCGCCGTGTCAAATGATAGCCGAATCTTCGCTGACAGTGTGCCTCAGACGGATTGCCATGGCCTCCTCTCCAAGGCTGCATTGCATACACAGCCCCTCATTCACCTCGTCCACGGTTGTTATCTCATCCAGATATCTGCACTTACCAACTGCTTCCTGAGAAAGTGCTCTCACGTCTACCTCGTGTGCCAAAGATTCCGCGATTAGCTCCTGACAGCCCGAGCTCTTGAACGCTGGGTCACGCTTCAGCTCAAACAGCATTTCCCCTTTCTGGGTGTGCCGCGATCTAACCACGTTTTATCCGAGGTCCTTCAGGTTCGGATCGTCCTTAACTTTTCTAAGGATATCTGCGTACGTTGTTTGGTCGTTTGCCTTGACAAATATGACATTCCCTTTTGACCACTCACGCTGTGGGCGTCTCTTTGCATTCTTATTCACGTCCTTTTTATTCTCTACCTTCTCTTTCTGTTTTCTGTTTTATCTTTGACGTAGATGACGGGTTGCCATCCGTCATTGTTCCTTTCCTTTTCCGGTACACCTTTTCCTCGCTCGTTGCGCTGCTAATTTTGGGTTTTCCTCTTCTCCTGGTGACTCTCTGTCTCACTTCTTCGTAGGTTTGTCACCTCGTTCCTTCAGGGTCCTAAGCTTGTAAGCCGCTGCTTGCTTAATAACTTTATTCAGTGCCTTTTCGGCAAGCTCTGCTCTCATCCTCAGCGCTATCTACCGTTCATGACAGCGTTGACAGAGGATTTGATGCTCGTCAGCTTGCTCTTGATCGCACATTGTGCCGGTCCTTGTCGAACTGGATGAGTTCAACGACCTTATTCTTCACCTCTTCAACCTCGAGTTTTCAGGTTGTTGCCCTCCATGAGAATCGTTGTTGCTCGATTTAGGTGTGTATACTGGACTCTGAATTCCTAATCCTCCTTGTAGTCCTTGAAACTCACATTTCTTTGAGCTACTGCTATAAGGTAAAAAGGTGTAATACGCCCCCCTTAAGGAAATACTGCTCTATCGCAGTAGCAAATGCATCTCTTCTAAAGTTTTTTATGTCAAGATGTTCCTTATTTAGTTGGTCATGCTCTGCACGCAACTTTCTCTTTCCAGGTTGCTTCAAAAAAGTGTACAAGATGTTTTTTTTTGTAAACGGTCCCAATGTTTACGTTTCAATACAACCCGGGCAATATGTCCCTCCCATAGAAAAAAGGTCCACAGCGTTGTAGAAATCTTTCCAAAGAGAATGCCACCACCTGTTAAGCTTAAAAAGGTCCACTAGCATTCGTCTCCCGGTAAAAGTTTTTGTAATAAGTACAGTAGTTAAGAATGGGTTCCATTCACCCTGAGGCTTGCTTCTTCTTCTTTTTTCTGGCGTTACGTCACCACTGGGACAGAGCCTGCTTCTCAGCTTATGAGCACTTCCACAGTTATTAACTGAGAGCTTACTATTCCAATGACCATTTTTGCATGCGTATATATCGTGTGGCAGGTACGATGATACTCTATGCCCTGGGAAGTCGAGAAAATTTCCAATCCGAAAAGATCCTCGACCGGTGGGATTTGAACCCACGACCCTCAGCTTGGTCTTGCTGAATAGCTGCGCGTTTACCGCTTCGGCTATCTGCCCCCCTGAGGCTTGCTTATCAAAAGCAAAATTTTAAACCAAAAACCTGATTTTCGATATTTTTAGAATTTCTATCAATTGTTTATACCTCTTAAAGAACATATATGCGCAAGATATATTTTTCGCGAATATTTAGGATATGTGATCATATTTACGTGTAACAGAAGCTTCAATCTCGTGAAATGAAGAGGGTCGTATTGCCCCGTTGGGGCGTATTACTCCGAGTTACCCTAAGTCGGTAGATTCTCCGTTTTATACACCGGCGATCGTGGCACCTTTCCGATTTTCTGGAACGCGCTCGCGTTCCCGACTCCTGCTGTATTGTAGTTCAATCTTCAGTTTAGCGGGTTCTTCCTTCTAAGTCGCTACCCGAGCAATCAATATCAATTAATCAACAGTTTATTCATCATAAAAGAGTATTATACAATAACCCGAGCAAACGCGGATAATTGGATGGTATCAAAAGATAACAACTTTTATTATCGCTGTTATCAATTTGATATTATGTTATTAATGATGACCGAATAATAACAACATATGTTATCATTGTATCCGTGACAGACATTTTTGATAACAGGTTGATAACAAAATATGTTATCACACATCTTTCCTATAACATTTTTATAAAGCGTTTGTTACTGAACAAAGTTGACTTTGCGTCATACAAAATTTTGTAAAATTATTTGGAGCGTAAGTTCAATTCAAAACACTCATTTCTCAACTAGTCCCTAGCTCCCACCTCAATACACTGCGTAGTTATATGAAGGGTTAAGAGTCTATGACATTATTAAACTTGAGCTTGAGCTTGAGCTTGAGCTTGATTGGCCGCCCGTGGATGCACTCCAGTATCGCCAGATCAGCTGCACTTACACAAGGAACCAACCGAATGACTGCTTGGGACTAACAGGCATCCTCAATGTATAAGTGCTGGTGATCTTCTATTTTTAGGCAACAATGGCACCTGCCACGTCAGAATGCAGACCAATGAGGGGAAGGGGAGGAATTGATGATGCATTGAACTGACTCCCACGTAGACCGTATATTCCACTGCATCCACGTCAGTTCATGCGGGAGTGTATGGATTGGGGGGAAAGGCATGGCAGAGAGGTTTGCTTTTGTGGTTATAGCAGACTGCCTATGTATCAGGCGTAAGAAAGGCGTGCGCGTAGGAAGTAGGAAGCGTTAGGGAAACGGTTTCTTGTCCGTCTCTGGTTCTAGCGTTTGCTATGAACGAATAGTTTGAGTGTGATATATTTAGAATGGAAGATAGAAGCAAGTGAGAGATATACAACTACAAAGTACGAGGAAACGGACGGGCCTGGGATTGAACCCATGACCTTCTGCTGTGAAGCAGAAGCGGTAGCCATCAGACCACCAACCCCGTCATAGTTAAGAGTCTATGACATTATTAAAAACCATAAATATACAACTGCCTATGCTTGTAGACCCTTAGGCCTTTATTCAATTTAATTTACGAACACCCGTTCTAGTTCGTAAATTGAGGTTGTGTGTAGTGTTCAGAGAGATGATGCTTAATTTTCCACCGTCACACATCACCAAAGTACGTCCTAAGCACCAGCCATCAGAAAGCTCCATGTGACGCAGGTCCTTTTTGAGGCTTGAGCATCGTCCACGTTTCATGGCCGTAGAGAACTACCGGTCTCATTTGATGCGGATACGAATATTTTGACCGCTGATTCTTCTGGAGCCTCGTTCCCCACATGGAAGGTATCCCCATCCACTGTAACGCTGGTGAGTCCTGTCGCATCATTTTCCGCCTACTAGCATGTACAGCTTCCGCTGGATAATTGGGAACTTTTTTACCAGGACTGTTCTTTAAGGTGAAACAGTTTAGAATCAACTTCTAAGATTGCACTAAAACTTCGAAGGCACAAATCTCGCGAAGAAAGCATCCCACAAACAGTGCACTTTTTATTTTGGCTTTGTGCACTAGCAGAAAGCTTAAAATAAGAAAATCAGGAACATTCGCCAACTATTCCTCCAGTTTTGTGCCTTTGAAAACGTGAGTAGGTGGAGAAGTCGGCCATTGTGCCGGCCATCTTTGCATTCCGAGATGTTTCACGTTAAGTGTGCACTCGATATGAATCAGTTATGTTTAGAAGAGATATGGCGCAATTTTCGAGTGGAAGTTGTTCTTTGTTTTCGATGCGTTCACCATCAGTTCTTTTTTGTTGTTATACTTCCGATTATATCCGCAAACAAATTGACTGGACCTTGTGAAAATCATGTTTTGACTATTGAACTTGGTTCTCTCATAACACCTTAGCACAATGCTGCTCAACAGTCATGTAATTTGGTCAACTTGTCTTAGACTCCGGCGGGCTTCGAACAAACTAGAGTCACCGCCCGATATTTTCACTTGATTCTGCACACTGTCCATCGTCACTCCAATCAGTTTTGTGAGCTTCCCGGAAAAGCGATCGAAACTGTCATATGCTGCTTTAACATCACTGAACAGGTTATTGGTAGGAAAAATTGTGTTTTTTCTGTTCAAAACATAGCTAGGTAAATATGATTTCACTGCTGCTTACCCATCTAACATTTTGAGAGCTGGTTAGATTTGTGATAGTTTTATGACCGGTCATGAATGATACCATTCTGTAAAATTTCATTGAGTACTATAAGCGTTCATTAGAGGCCTTCCATAGCCGAGTGGTTAGAGTCCGCGGCTACAAAGCACGGCCATGCTGAAGGTGTCTGGGTTCGATTCCCGGTCGGTCCAAGTTTTTTCCTAATGTAAATTACCTTGACTTCCCTAGGCTTAAAGTATCATCGTACCTGCCACACGATATACAAATGCGAAAATGGCAACTTTGGCAAAGAATGCTCTCAGTTAATAATTGTGGAAGTGCTTCATAAGAACACTAAGCTGAGAAGCAGGCTCTGTCCCAGTGGGGACGTTAATGCCAAGAAGAAGAAGATGATACATCTGCATTCGTATCTAGCCATCTAGACACAATGTACTGAGAAATCGAAGGTTTTCCAGCTGTTCAATAAAAAAACAGTTTGCATATTGCAAACGGTGTTCACGATTGGCACAGCGCACAGGTGTTGCCAGCGTTTTGTTCACGTTTTGCTACCTCAGTTAGAAGGGAGGACAGCCTCCCAGGAGAACAAGTATGTCAACAGCATCCGATTTGATCGATGCAAAAGCTTTTTCCACGCTCTGAAAAACCACCTGAGAAAAGACACTATTTTCATCTCTTTCGTGATTTCTGCGAGAACGGATCGATGTAATGAATCTAAAGAAAAGAAAAGTTCTCAGCGTCAACCAAACAATTTGCATCGAGATTTCGGTGTGAACTGACCGGTAATTTCTGCCCATACGGACGCGTTTCGACGAACCGATAGGGCCGGAATCGAACGTGTGCAAATGCAAGCATGTAATCGCATGTGTTCGTCCCTGTCGTGAAGATATGATCGCACGTCGAGCACGTTTCACAGTGTCATTTGATAAATAGAATATTGTCATTTTTCAGCTACCGTAGCAAAAGGGAGGATAATTTATTAAGGTACCGCGGGGCAAGTGGGAACGAAAATAACGATAGTTCAATAAAATTTTCAAATGTCAATATTTTTCAAATCCAACAACACAATCACGTTTTGGCAACATATTTGCTGGTATGTGCATGAAACTAATCGATTAATTTCGAAATTGTGAAAACCATGGAAGAAAGTTTTTAGAATGAGCCAATGGACGCAGTTACCTCGCTAAGCGGGGGCAAGTGGGACACATCCAGTTTCATGCGTCAATCCACATCAGTAAGTCAACCATTACAATAATAGGATTGATAAGTCATAGATTTTTAATTTTAAGTACATATTTGATGTACATAAGGGATCGACCATAAAGTACGTAACGTTTTAGGAAGAAACCTTTTATTTATTTATCTCTACTTAATTTGGTAGAAGTAACAAATAAAGTTCAAATAAAATAGGAAAGTAATCGTTCTCATGATGCATTTCAAATTTCAGCTGTGTGTTTGTTCAATTTTGAAGTCGTATTTCAAAAATAAATTTAAAAATAAAGAATAATAACTCTTTTCTTTTCCCTCTTATGCAATTACGTAATTTGAGGTTGATCTTTTTGATAAAAATCATTTGTTCGAATGTTTTAGTGCTACTCTCTAGGAGAATGTATGAAACGTGTACGAAAAGTTTTGATTCTGGTTTTTGTTTTGATAGGTCCCACTTACCCCAGGTACAAATATATTTTGGGGTAAGAATTTCATATGAATGAAAACAAAATACTGGTTTATCGTTAGCACCTTGTAATAATACTTAAAATTATAGCATACTGATGGAAATTCGATTTAAAACACATTTTTTTTTTGCGAGTCAATGCATGACGTGAAACGTGTCACAATTTATCATGCAAGTTGAAAATGGCGCTGAACTGACAACTGTTACATGAACACATGGTAATAAAAATAACAAAATTTTTAGTACTAAATACATTCCTTGTCATTGTATCTTTAACTTTCTAGAAGAATACCCCCATGAAAAACTTTTCCTAGTTGAGCTATGAACGAAACGCCCCACTTACCCCGGATTCTCACTTTGCCCCGGGGTACCTTATTTAACAGGCCTAAAGATGTAACAATTATTTTATATGCTCTGTTGTTGAAGTTCTAACATCATATTCTATAAAACCACCCATTTTACACAGCTTTGTCATACCGATCATAAAATCCTAAATATATCTATGTAATTATTAGTACTAACCATGTTTGTTTTGATGAAGTTTTGCTTTTCTTCATATAAACTACTCACCTAAAATATGAAATTGCTTCACCGGGTATTGTAATATTCACTTTGTTTGAATATTTTAACATCCCCCGAATGTATTTTTTTAATTAATACAACAGGAACTGATGATCTTCGGTGATTCTAAGCTTTTTCTGGAACGCTTGGGAAAAGAGTCGAGAGACACCATCATCTTGGCATACTCGATGTTTTCTGATTTTCCAATTGGGACAGTTATGCTTTTATATGCAGTACAACGCATCCGTGTTGATTTTCGTCAATTCTCAAAAAAAGTTCAATATTACTGCCTCCTACAGTGGTCTTTGGCTCGTGAGGTTCTGTGATTGTTTCGTTTTCAGACATAGGAGACAATTGCATTATAGGTGGAGCAGGCTTCCGAATTCTCACTCACTCTCACGATAATGGATTTATCCCTCACAGCAATTTTCAGCGATCAGCTGCCTTGCGATTTTATCCGTCCACAAAACAAAGCGAAAATAGATAATTGCACATTTCCGCAGCTGTGAGAAGTTTGTTTTCTCTTTCTCCGATCCATGGAGAATTTTTCCTGTATCTATCGCCACGAGCAGCAGTTGCTTTTATGCACCAAATTAACCACTCCTTTCGTCAAGTTGGTGTGGTTGCATGGTTAGCGTGCACGCATCGCGGTTGTTTTTAGCAATGTTCTAGGTTCGAATCCCGTCGCCGGCACTAGTTTTTGTTTATCCACATAGTGATAATTCTCCGGAGCAGTTGGTGAGCGAAAATATGATGGAGTGAAAATCAAATTATCCACAGAGTGGAGTGATTTTCGGTTATCCACCATCGTAGCTCCAGGGAAAATTAGTGTGAGCGATAAAAGATGTTCTCGCGAGGAAGCGAAAAAAGCATTCTCCTTACGTGCGAAAAATCGTAGATTTCGCATCATTGATACGAAAATTCAGAACCCTGAGGTGGAGCTACCGGGTTGAATGTGCAATGCATATATGTGGGTATGTATTGTACTGTACAGTGCAAACAAACGGATGGCGCAACGTTCTAACGTGATACTTATCGAAATATTTAGGTGCCTAATAGCATCGTTACTGGTCGTGGGAGCGCGGGGCTAGGTGACATCACATTACTTATCCGCCGGTACCCAAAGCACTAACTCTGTGCTGTGATGATTAGCTAGACTCGAGAGTGACATGCTGGTTCAGTGTACCGCATATCCGATAATTTGAGAAAACACAATTTTATGGCATGCAAATCTTTGTGTGACGATAGCGTGACGTGGCAGTTTGTGGGTTACGCTTATACTTGCTTTGAGCTAGAACAGATGATAGGAAACACAATTTAAAATATCGGAATGTTAAAATAGAGGTTATTTCGGTCAGTTTGTTAAGCTTGAGATCTCATAGAAACTATATTTTTTGTGCATAGTTATTACTTGAATAGGAATCGTACATAAATCATGTAACGCATGGAGCGTGGAGAGAGTATGAGGCTCCCGCTAGTTACGTTGTATTGAGTAAGGTGGGCAAAGGCTCGACCTTAGTGAATTATTGAATATTTCTAGAACAACTATAATTATTTCAAAGAAATAAATGCCACATAGTCAGTGATCTTTCATCATATAGGTTACAATTTTGCTGGACGAACATTTTCCAGTTAGGTAAAATAATTTGAAAACCTACCTAAACTATCTTTTGCCCTACAGGATGCGTTGAGGCCAAAAATCTTGATATTCAGCGTTACGTAATTTGTGTGTTGCAATTACTAGCATCTTTATGTGTCAATTAGGGGTCATGCACAAATTATGTCACGCTCTAAGGGGGGGGGGTCGAGGGGGTCAAGCCAAGCGTGACAAGCCTTACAAAATTTTCAGAGGACTCATACAAAAAGTGTGACACTCCCCTTTGGAGGGGGTCAAAAAAGCTGAAATTTAGCGTGACATAATTTGTGTACCATCCCTTGCAAAAAGCAAGAGAAATCAACATAGGTTCAGTTTTTCGGAATGTGTTGAATTTATACACATGATGGGCGTTATGAATAAAATGTAGTAAAGTTGAGTTTACTACATTGTCGGTAGTAAACGCTATATGTGGAACACGAGTGGAACATGTTTGTGTCATTTCTTTTTCTACACCTTTCGAACATACTACAAACAACACGTTGATATGAATAAAGTTAGCATTTACTACAAAGCTACTGGTAGTTAGCTTCAGAGGTTGCTACTCATGCTTTGAGATTGTTGAAATGAATGGAATAATTAAAATTTGTGAAAACGAAAGGTATTTTGAGATTTCCGTAGAAATTTCGATATTTCGAAAACAATTTTGAGAT
>NW_018735487.1:0-42077 GCF_002204515.2 Aedes aegypti | reverse complement strand
TACAGTATGACAACAGCTATGAACTTCTAATTATAAGCAAGGATTTGAACTAGTATAACCTGAAATTTTTGGAGGATGCTTGAGATATATCCCCAAACCAAATTTCATCACCAAAACTCGTACCAATTAGCTCATATGGTTGAAATAATTGAATTTCTGTTAGATATCATTTGAATTCCTTAGGAAATTGCATACATTTAGGGCGTTTTCCGCGTAATTCTTGAAATTTAACTATTCATTTTTAATTAAATATTGCATTGTTAAGAATTTTACAAGCATTTTCGGATTCAGGGGAGCTCAAATTTATCATATAGAGTTGATTTGGAAAACTAACAATAATGGAATTGACAAAGTGATTCAATTTCACCCCGAAATGAGATCCTCTGAATTTTTATTTTAGAGGTATTTGTTAACACTAAAATGACATTTGTTAGAAAATTTCGGTACATAAAGTCGATGAGGCTCCACCTTTCGTACTTGGTTCCTGTTATTTAGTTGTTTGGCATTGTTAACCATTATAGAAAACAGACTAGAAAAACCGTGAAAAATGATCAATTTCACCCGAAATTACGGTACTATTAAGAATGCAGAATTTTCTTAGAAAATTGCCTACCTTTAAGCTTATTCCGCGGTTCAAAGAGTTTTTATTTTTTGAAATAATTAAAAAAAGTAAATGACTTGTAAGAGTTTGTTCTTCCTATTCAGCTTCAGGGACCATGATTTAAGTAAGCAACGACATTTTCAACATTACCGAATGTTGTTTACATGGGTGATCAATGTTACCCCATATCAGCTAAATCAAAAAATCACCTAAAACATTAATTTAAACTTACTTAAATCTTTTGAAAATTGAAATACAAGTATACAGTAACGAGCGGTGGGTGCCAGTACTTGTTTCAAAAATATAAAACTTGCACATTTGCATTTTCAAACGAACAGTTTAAGAAATATACCAAAAACTGATCAATGTTACCCCGGATTACGGAATTTGAGATTTTACTTATCTTTTTTTTTACGAGACGAACATTAGCTAAATGTAGGTTACACCCAGGTAACCCACTAAGCATTTGAATAAGCCGCTCAACCGAATGCTTACAGCATTTCATCTGCTATTAGTTTTATTCGAGCAGTTTGATTGCTCATCTGTTTGAAGTCAGCAGAAGCACTGCTATCTCAAATCACCCTGTTGTTAATGAGCATTTTCATTGCAAGGGATGTCTTAGATTCGAAGCAACCAAAATGCTTATTTGTGGCTGTACGAGTGCCGTAATAGAAGAGTACAGGTTATAATGTTACTAATTGAAAAGGAGTTTGTCTCTCTCATGTCAATGCCTCGGTGATTGGGATGCCCTGCCATCTGATGAAATAGAACGAGACATGTTCAAATCAAACATGAATGTCGTCGCATAAACGAACTTATAAATATGTTTTGTTCTGACTCATAATATGTTCTGAATCAAATTATACACTTTTACGGGGAAATATTATAATTTGTAACTATGATTGTCACTTTTAGTTTCAAATGTATTAGGGCATGCCGATATTGAAGTTATTCTGCATCCGATATTGGAATCTGCTCAGGATGAAACCAACGGACTTAGCTTAAGTTAGGACATAAAATCATCGCTGGGATGCTGAGCCTGCTGTGGCATACTCTGCAACGCGAAGCACAATTATCTCTACCAACCACCAGTTCGTGATTTCCAATCGCAATCCAGGATAAAGACAAAAAAACTATACCACAACAACAAAAATATCCGAAGCAAGCAACGATGATATGCGAGAAAGAGCGAGGTTCGAGGGTGATGATATTTTTGTTTTATTTCTCCACGGAGGCGTTACTTTTTTGACAGCAATTTACAGCGTTTCTGAAGGAGTAGCATTAAAGCTGCCCGTTATTTCGCCAAAACCTGCTTTGGTGCAGCACTACTGGCAGCTATACGTTCAACGAGCATTTAATGCATTGTCGTACATACGCATATAATGCTGGTTGAATGCTATTTAAAATGCTTGTTGGTTACTTGAGTATGTTATATTTCTGATTTCAGTCGAAGAAAAAATAAAAAAAAATCATATACATAAACTCTGGTAAACAAACTCGTGATAGAATGTTTAGCGAAATTCCTGTTCATGAGGAACCTACTAGCAAAAATTCATTGAAGATTTTGAAGTAGAGATGTAAAAAGTTGATGCATTTCTCAACACATCTGTGGAATACGTAAATCGAGGGAAAATTTTGGTTGTAGACAAAATTGTGGCGAAAATCGTGAATGATATTCAGAACATTCTGGAAAAAATCCTGGCAGAATGTTTGTAAAATTAAACCATTTCTCCCAAATAAACAATAACTTCAAAACACAATGATTATTGACGAACTCGAGACAAACCGAATTATATGAATGTCGTACATAAGGAATTAGAATATGATTCCATGCGTACTACAAATATCTATATTTGAACTGAACGTTTCATTAATTGAATTATTGAAAATAATCACATCACTCAGTGGCGACTCGTAACCTCACGTTTCATCTGATCTACGACCCCGAAAATGAATAATTTTGCATACTTAACACTTCAGTCGTCGCGCTGCTGTATTTTGTACAACAGTGGTGAAAAAACCTCGCTTATCGTACATAGCATCAGCGTGATGGTTCTGACGGTGACAAACCGCGCGACGACTGAAGGGTTAAGGCTGGTTTTGCCACTGACAACAAAAGGTATCGCCTATCTCGATGCGTGGGAAATTTCTTCTCAGAAATGGTCCAGAAAATCTGTACGCAGTTGAGAATCAATGTCATTGCAAATTGAGCTCTCTGGAGGAAATTTCATGACCCATTTAGTCAAAGAATTTCTTTACTTTTCTTGAGCGAAACAGGATACTAAGCTTTAGTTATAAAGCAAACAGTAAACGATATAAATCGCATATTTGTTACTTCATGAGCTTAGTGAATTTGACGTTAGGAAATAGCCACTGATATTAGCCACTATTGATTAGTTATTATCGTCCAACCGTATTCAATCATTCATTAGAAATACGTGTTTTTTTGTATAGAAATAGATTACCAAAGTCGTGTAAAAAAAAAACAATGTCAAGAGTTAATCAATTGAAAAATGTATTGTTTATTTGTCGGAATTTCTAATGTAATTTCTGAAATGATTTCCAGCAAAATAAGTACTCGGTTTTGAAGTCTTGAACAACGAAACTTTTTTAGTTATAATTTGATGTTGTTTTTTCAGAAAGCTGGTTTAGGATTTCTTATAAAGACATAGATTACTCAGATCAGATATTGGTCCTAGTTTTTGCCAAAATTCATCATCCAAAAGTTTCTTTCTAAGTTTTGCCAGAATCTTTTCCATTTACTTTTCCCAGAAAATTTTTAAATTTCCCGTTGGAACTATCTACGGGATATTCGTTTGAATTCTTCCAGAAAGTTAGCCGAGAGTCCCTATATTTCTTGAGTTAAGAATCTTGACACTTTCCAAATTTCCAAATCACACTATAGTTGTTTTTATAATAACAAATATCTATTTCTTTCCGTTTGTGTTTGAAAAACTAACTCAGCCCTAATTTTCATTATCATTAGATCACGAAAAAAGTGACTTTAGTGACCATTTTCCTGAAAAAAGTGACTTTAGTGACTTTTTGTTGAAAAAAGTGACTTTTAAGTGACCTGCTCGAAAAAAGTGACCAAGTCACTAAAAAGTGACTTGCTACCAGCCCTGCATTAGCATTAAGCATTTCGCACAAATTCGTAGGTGGTACAGTCCTAGACCATTGTATGAGGGTTGCCAACTTCCCGTCCGTTACCAAAGTCAGAAATTTGGGACTAAACTCTAACTTTTAGACAAGATTGACGCATCCTCGAGAGCTGTCCTGGCCACGTCCTTGCGAAAGCTGGGGAATGGGAAAGGATGATTGATTGCAGGATGATTTATTCTACGACCTATCATAGGTGTTACGGGATGTTGTGGAATGTTGATGGAAAGTGTAGTGCCATAAGATACGTTCGGTAGACGTTCTGGCCGACAAATGGTTAATATTTACGCATTGTGATCATGCGCTGCTGATTAGAACAAACTCACAAAATTATTTTTTTCGAAACTCCTCTGCAATCCGTCGTTTCTCTAATAAAGAACAATAGTGTAAGCCGTAACTTGGCACTGCCCATCAAAACGCACGCATCACGGACATAAAAACTGCAGTTCATAACTTATCCCGAACCGAGTTTCTGCGAACCACATTTAATTTTTTAATCAACGCGCTTAACACACACACAGAAGGTAAAAAACGAGTCGCACGAAACGAATTCAATTTCAAATTCAAAACGCCATCACAGAGCACTTTGGAGCAAAACGCAAGAAAATCATCTTCCGAAGAAAAAATATACATTTATCACTTTGAAAAACATGTTTCCACAGAACATTTGCACGTGGCATAGCACCATCCGACAAATCTAATTTTCACAAGCCGAATCGAAAAAAAAAACTCGGAGCGAGGTAAACGTGACACAAAATTCAAAACGCAGCCGCCCGCGCGCACGGCTTGCTGCGATCCCTCTCAAAGCGACCTTAACGTTACATTTGTAAACATAATTTTTGAGTATTTTTTTAAATGCATAGTTAATTCAAGATTTTTCGCTGAATTATGGTATAATTGTACGCCTCGTAGTGGTATTCTAATTCACTTTAAATGATTCGGAAAAATAATACAATTTTTTGAAGTGCTGATTTTTCTTTAATGCACGGTGAATGGTAGCTTGACGGTACATGATTTTAAAACTTCGAGTCTTTTTAGTAAGACGACCATAAAGAGTATAATTTATACTTAAGACTGCGGTAAAAATCTCACGATTTTGCTCTCGTTTATACAAATACAGTTTGTTTAGTAATCTAAACTAGTTTTTAATACGCTTTTTACTTTTCCCTTTTTGCTGGGAGTGAAAGGATGATGTATCAGCAAATTTATGGCCAAATTTGGATAAATCACTAAAGTTACCTAATGTGAGAGAATGGTAGAATATTATAGATTTTTAAAAGCTATACCTTTTGAAGAAAAGTAAAGGCCTAAAATCCTCATGTTTATGAACAAACTGTAAACTGGTATCCGGATAAATAAAATCCTCATTGTTATGAACAAACTGTACATTGGTATCCGGATACCAATGTAAAGTTTGTTAAATAAATGAGGATTTTTGTTTTGCTGAAAATAATGTTTAACTTTAACAAATGCTTTTCTGAGGAGTTTTCAAAAAAAAAAACTATTTAGTTCCTTAACCAAAAGCATTTTTTAAGATCTTATATTCTTATAACATTGTAGAATAATAGTTGAACGATGCACAGAAAACCGATTACGACTTTATCAAAAAATAAAAAAAAAATAAAAATATAGCATTAACAAAGTATTCAGTTTATAAAATAAACAGTCCTTAATTGATGCAATCGTTCTGATATTCAATAATATCAGTTCATTGGTAACACATCAAACGCTTTTCTTTTATTTTAAAACGTGACATTCTATATAATACAAATATTAAGTAATTAAAGAAAGGTAAATAGTTGACAAGTAGCTTTTTCTCAAAGTCATGTGCGATACTTGAATGACAATGTTTAAGGCAATTTGTCTAATGTTGAACAGCTAAAAACCTCACCTATTGTTGAACAATCCGTGTATTCCTCATAGCGTGTTTAATAATTAGCGAGCATTTTAGCCGTTCAACAATTGGCGAATTACCCTAATCAGTCCAAATTTTGGAACAATTGTGACATTAATGGATCCTATATGAATGTGTTTCTGTCTTCGAGAAAAATATGAATACAATCACAATGTAAACCAGGATGACTACAAATGTAACAAGAAATGCATCTTCATTCAGACAAATCTGTACAAAACAATCATGTGCTGTAAATTCTAACAGAATTGCTCATGTTTTTTTTTCTATAGCTTTCAGTCAAAAGATCGTTTGCATCGAAAGTTATTTATTTAATGTTTCGACTTGTATTTTCATGAGATCCACATTTTGAGAACAACAAATAATAAATTAAAATCAGACCTTAGCGTGCAGTTTAAATTTTCACAAACAAAAATTTCAACATTTTCGTTAGTAATTTGATGTTCATGTTTTGTTAAGCTTTTGGTCAGGAGTAAACAAAATTTGTTGTATCTTTCCATTATTTTAAAGCGTGATAATATCCTATTTTTTAGAAACAACTGCTTCTCTCAAATTATCAATATTGTTTACAGAGAATTTCACAAGTTCCATCTATTTTCATTTGAAGCTCATAACTTCCGGTAAAAATTCTATAAGATTTTTTTCGAGAAGTAAAATAAAACATATATTCCCCCCATTCATTCAAATAATATCGCCATCTTCAATGGGTAAAGTACTGGCAATAGCACAATAAAAAACATCAGCTGCCCTGAAAAGATGAAATCAAATCAGATAAATGCCTATAAGTAATAATAAACAAAACCGTCTATCATCAAATTGAACCAACTGTTCCCTATCAGCGGTTGAAATCAATTAACCCTTATGCAAAATTGGAGGTAACAGCGCAATAAAACAAATGGGATGGGAACTGTTTTAAAATTCCCCCAAGTTGTCAACGTAGTGAGGGTGAAATGTGTTAATTATGCAAACCACACCAGATTCTACCGCAAAATGTCAATCTCTTGCTTTTACGGAACGATTATTTTTCAACCCCTTCTCTCACATTTACAATGCGATCTTACCACTTCTTGAATTTTAGAGGTACAAAAATGTGCATCGAGCTCACCAAAAGGAACATTGTTAGGTGCATATTGCTTGCTGGTACCCCTGAGCACAGTCACGAGAAGAGAATGAGAAATGGAAAAATTCAGTACGCCCCTAATGGGAGGAGCTTGCGCTATATAATGTCCAGAAAAAAAAACGAGAGAGCGAATGTTTGAAGCAACATGTGGTTGGTGAGGATCGCAGAAAGCCGCTTTGAATAATCACGGTTAATATAAACAGAGAGGCAAACGTTGTGTGTTTTATGAGAGACTAGAGACTGCTCTTTTCTCCCGAAAAATAATGATGATGTGAGTGTAGTGCATGAAAATAGTCATGCAAAGAAATGATCATATTGCGTTTCTTGTGTGAATGCTGGATTATGGAATTTTCTACATTCCACTACTCTTTTATAGGGGTGCGAATACCTACTAGAAGGGATGAACACAAAATGAAAGGATATTTTATAGCCTTGGATCACGCAAATGTTCCTTCGTGTATTGTGTGTATCCTTACGATATTATTGTTTTTCAGCTTATCCTAAGTTTTTCCTTACATTGTTTTCAGTGCAGCCGAATAAGTTTACATATAGCCAATATTAAGAACGAGATTGCCTTAAGCACAGCGCCTCTTACTCCTCTTCAATATTGTATGTATATGCACACTCTGATACCGGAAGCGTAGCCCTATAAATTAAGATGCTTATACGAAGGAACCATTAAATAGCTATTAATAGGATAAACTTCCGATTGCCTGTAGCATTTTAATACATATTAGATTTTGAAAGGCATACTAGATTCGTTTACCGCAACAAATGAAGCAGATAGGTTGTTTAACTACGACAGCGTGGAGTTGTTCAATAGTTTAATGTTTTATGGAAATCTAACTTTAAGGTTCAATTCAGATTTTATGGGCACTGGAAGTATTTAACGTCCAAATTGATTCAACTAACTGATAGCTGGACTTTTATCTTTTTAGAATTAGAATATTTTCTTTGGTGAAGCGAAAGTTGAAAATATATTTAAATTTTATTGATTTTTCATCATCAAAACAAAATCAAACAAACGTAATAAAAAACATCACAGGAAAATCATCTTTCGTTCAAGATTTTTTTCAAATATTTTTTTCTTTTCCTTCTTGTCATCACGTCCCCACTGGGACAGAGCCTCCTTCACAGCTTAGTGTTCTTATGAACACTTCCACAGTTATTAACTGAGAGCTTTCTTTGTTGAAGTTGCCATTTTCGCATTCGAGTGGCAAGTACGATGATATATGCCCAGGGAAGTCAAGGAAATTTCCATTACGAAAAGATTCTGGACCGACCGGGAATCGAACCCAGACACCTTCAGCATGGCTTTGCTTTGTAGCTGCGGACTCTAACCACTCGGCTAAGAAAGGTATTTTTCAAATTATTAGAATCTTGAATAAATGGAAACGGAATTTACCACTTTACTACTAGAGTTTGTATCTTTTTACAGATAAAGCAGGCTTCAGTGACTGCTACTAGACTCGACTAAGTCGCAAAGAACAATTTTTAAATAAATTGATTTTCGCTATTTATACTTTGATTGCGTAGTATTATACTTTTGAACGATTTTGTTCACATTAGGGGTCGTCCATAAATGACGTAGCTTTTTAGGGGGGAGGGGGGGCTTCACGAGTTTGTGACGATTTGTGACGAGGGGAGGGAGGGGTCCTAGCTTGTGGACGTAGCATTTTGAATCAAGTCGGTAAAATGAGAGGCACTGATAAAAATGACATACAATTATTTTTTATCTAACTTTTTTTTTGTTTGTTTGACTTATAAAGTTGGGTTATAAAATAATGATTCAGCTTCAAAACATTTATGTGACAAGATTGAAAAAAATCTAAGAAATTTTAGATTTTCTTGCACTTATAATCAAACAGATTTTTTTAATGCTGTAAATAATTATGTGAACATTTTATTCATGTCTTAATAAATTAATTTCTAAACAAACAAATTTAAAGTAAAAAAAAAAACAATTCAAAAACAACGCTTCAACGATTTGGAAAACATTGTTTTAGTTTTATTCATATTTGCTGTTAACGCTTATTTCTTCAAAAAAAAAAACATATGTTCGTTTTGGCACATATTACATTAAAACAATATATTTATTCCGTGAATTATGCTCTCCATGTTGCAGAAGATCTCTACCCAATCATTTCATCGATTTGTTTTGATATATCAATAATATTGATGAAATAGCCTGAATACAACTTGATAGAAAAGCCTGGACAACAGATTCGAGTGTTATCAAAATTGTTCTATCATTCAATTTTCTTTATAACTCCGTGATTTGAAGAAAGATTATTCTTAGTCTTTAATTGTTTTGTTATAGGCTGTGTAAGATTATTTCAGAATGGGGAACGATAATGATGTTAAGCTGAAATATTAATAAAAATGAATAATTTGTATAATAATCGCTAAGATTTTCTAAACATTCCAAATATTACAAGTATAATCTTTTCTACATCTGGCCACTGATTGCTAAATAGATTTTAATTTAAATAATAATGATGAATAGCCATTTCAAATTGAGATACGCTGTTGATTACTTTCATTGAAATATATTCCCTAACAACGAATTATTGAAAAAACAATCCTCCAATATAAACAATTTTCTTTTCAACCTATTATAAAATCTATTGTACCACAACTCGTTACTGTTAGCTTCATCAATCCAATCAAAGATTTTTTTTATATTTTCAGCTGTAAACTTGTTTTTCATGTGGACTATAGCAAAAGTAATACAATTTAGCCAACAACTTAAACAGGGAAAAGTTTATTCAAAACTGTTTTCCAAAATACTTTTGAGCGCTACTCCATATCAAACTTTTATTCGTTACATTATCCTTACGTTTCAGTCAGTAATTAAAACCAAACTTTTTATTGAACTTCTGAATTCCATTTTTTTTTGTTTTAATCCAATTGCTAAGAAAAACAAATAAAAAAAAAGATAGGGGGGGTTGCTTGATATGCTACGTATTTTCCAAGGGGGTATCAGCATTTGTGACGAAATGCTACGAGGGGGTAGGGGGGTGTAAAAAATCAGTGAAAAATGCTACGTCATTTATGGACGGCCCCTTACTCAAAAATAACAAAAAAATAATAATTTGTTGATGTCGAAAAATAACAAAAGTATGCAAATTTAGCAGGTCCTACATATTTTGTTTATTCCTAAACTCTATGTCACCTCCAAATGTTTGTTGGGTACCACTCAGATCATTATTTAAATACAGTCAAATGTCTCAGATCATTATTTAAATACAGTCAAATGTCAGGTTTTGAGAGCTTAGGAAAAACCTTGTTATTCCAGTAAAGCAATATTTTTAGTGATTTTAACCTCTATCAAAGGAATAGTCACCCTATTCAGCGTTAGGGATCCCAAATTTAGCGATATTTGGTTATGGAAAATCCAAACAAACTGCCACATAATTTAATTAGATAAATGATTCCATCGATAAAATATACCTGATATGAAATAAAAACCAACTTGAACGATCAACCATATTTCATGATAGCTTCTCTACAGATCAGCGATTACACATTGCGTCAATAAAGATTGCTAAGTGGAACGTATATATTGTTACCTATGGCAATACATATGCGGCATTCGTTGTCACCAACAGTAGTAGTCCTGCCGAGATTGAAATGAAAAATTGTCCCAGAAACAAGGATCTGTAGACTGTCAGTCAATCACTCAATCACCGAATAACATTTTGCTCTTTTGGACTGTCTCACTCATGTGTCGTCCGTGTCGCCTATCAGACCATGGTTACTGTCCCTTCTCTGGATTTATACCTCCCACCAGCAAGGGTGACCAAGATAACCCATAATGACAGCTAATGGGTCAAATCGTAGTCAAGAGTGCTGACAAAACATTTTTGCTTCTGCTTGGCATGGATTCGGTCAACCGTCTTTAAACTTCTCGACAGAGGGTACAGGGTTCACGATGGAATGCCATCCAGTATCATTAATTATGTATTTCTGGCGCTATGGTTTGTCGTTTTGCCGCTACCCATCTTGATTCTTTTACATTATCACCACAGACAAGTTATTAGGCTGTAACTAAAAATTCTGTTTTTTTTTAATGAAGTGTAACGTTGGAGAACTGTTTGGTTAAAACATTCACATGACTAATCAACAACGGAAATGAAAAAAATATGTTTTTCAAAGATATAGAATTACTATAACAAACATAACAATCATAAACATTTGAGTGGTTATGAAGAACAAAAGATCATTAAAACATAACTTTTCTAATAGATTAGAAAATAATAATTAAATTTCGACTTTTGGGAATTCAATAAGCATATATCACGCCTTAATACATAAATTAAGAGACCAGATATGTATATTGACAGAAACTACATATACAGAAAATAGAAAAAAAAAAGTTATGTTAGCGAAAGTGGGGGATTCTTGACTGGGGAAGACATATCTTGCGATACAATCTGCAAATTTTTAAATTTTCAAGTTTTATGTTTACGAGCAACCAACCAATTTGCAAATAGATTCTGGAATTCTTATCCCCACATTTAAAAAAGGGCGTTTTAAAAAAGTGTAAAAAAATCAGCATTTTTAATTTTGGTGAGAAGCTTTTGACCACTGGAATAAAATGTTAACAGTGCAAGAGGTGGTTTAAAACGGAAAAAAAACTATGATAGTCCAGAACTACTTAGAACAAAGCGTGCTTCTCAAAACATTTTATGAATATTTTCACTCTTTTAATCTGTAAGCTTTTCCAATATCCTATATATTATGTGTTAATACTTGGAGTGAGTCGAAAATAAGTCAATTTTGGTAGACAGTATGCCGAAATGAATCTGAAAGATGGATTTTTTTTTTCAAAATTTATTAATAGATTAATAGGCTGTATCACCGGTGGTCAATAGGGCGGTTCAAAATTCAAAAAAGTTTGAAAATCCAATCTCCCACATCTTTTTTATGATCTTTACCATAAAAATAGTGTTCTGTAAAAATTCAGCTTTCTATGTGGTAATTTAAAGGTGGCCCAAAGAAAATATAGGTTTATATGGAAATTACTATGGAGAAAATTTGAAAAATATTCCAAACATGTTAGTACAAACTTATCATCTTATAGTGATTTATTTAGCTTCATATGGGATTATAGTCCTGCAAAAATCTACAAAAATTCCCAACAAAATTAACTCAAAAGGGATTTTTGTCTTCGGCATCCTTCATTCACTATTATTTTGGGCCACCTCTAAATAATCACATAGAAAGCTGAAAATTTCACAGAACACTATTTTTATGGTAGAGGAGATATGGAGATTGGATTTTCGGAATGTCGGAATGTTTTCCGACTGTGCCACTGGGCGTTGCATGCTAGTCCGTTGTCTAGTGTGGTGCTTCCTTCAAAGGGCAAATAGCCCACTGGAAGCATTAACGTGTAGTGTCTTTAAAAAAAAAAAAAATGAATCACCCTAGTGATCAACAACTCCTCATTCCACATTTTTTTTAAATAATTGTGTTATAATGAATACATACAATATTTATACAAAAATTTCTTTTTGTATTGAAAGTCACTTATAGGAGTGCATTTAATTTACCCGTTTTTACAATTGGACATAAAAGTACACACTAATTATCAAATATCCAAAACAGTAAGTACAACTTTTTTTAGTGCTATTTTGCACCAACCTTCACCATAAAACTATGCACAGTGTGAGTGTGCATTGCACACGTGTGCTTGAGACAAATGTCACTGGCAAAGGAAGCTCTTATCATAAGCGGTGCTTGACATGAATAACCATTAATTTATCAAAAGCGGTTTCAGAACTATTGAAGTGGACGTCTACTCCCCACTGTTAAAAATAATGAATATTCATTAATGTATTGTAAACATGAAATCATTTAAATGTTCAAAATCATGTAAGGGATCTTTCAAATATTACGTAACGCAACAGGATGAGGGAGGGAGTCTTACATAGTGTTACGATCCATACAAAAATTTAAAATTTTCCATACAAAAGCTGTTACGTGGGGGTGGGAGGGGGTCCAAAATCGACAAATTTTGCGTTACGTAATATTTGAATGAACCCTAACTATGTGTTATGTTTGATGTAAGCTCACGCTGGTTTACATGACATACAGTGACCCCACGCAGTTGAATCACCCACAATTTATGAATCAGCTGATTTCAAAAGACAAAATTATTATCAAACTTGTCACAAAACATCACAGAATTATTTTTACACATAGTTTCTTATCAGTAAAAATAATTCTGTGATGTTTTGTGACAAGTTTGATAATAATTTTGTCTTTTGAAGTCAGTTGATTCATAAATTGTGGGTGATTCAACTGCGTGGGGTCACTGTATAATTGAAGATGTCAATGAATTTTATATGGCGTGGCATTTAAATATTCATGAAATGTCACGCTCCAATTATGTGCATTATATGCAATGAAATTTACAGGTTTGGTCAAACTGTGTAGGTAAACATTTTGAAATCTACTGGTAAAGTTCATAACGATCAACGCTCCGTCATCGTAATCATCGTCATCATCGAAACTTCAAAAACAGTTTTTCTGTTCAAAACTGAAAATTATTCGATGAAAATGTGTTCACTGTGTTTCGGTTGGAGAATAGAATACAGTGAACACATTTTCCTGTAAACATTCTTGATTTTGAACGAAAAAAACTGCTTTTGAAAATTCCGAAATCAATGACGGATCCTGCCCCCTTAAAGCTATTGTTTTCGATGGACCTTACGTCAGATGTGTATCGTCATGTAAAGTTATTACTAAACAATCGAATATAATTACTAATAATTAAAAGTTACTGCAAATATTGGAAAAAAAAACAGAATTTCAAACACGCTTTTCTTGATTCACAATTTCGAAACACACATCTTTGTGATCTATCGAGATTTTCTTACCAATGGTAAAGGAAACTGTGAATTAACCAACTCAGATTAGACACAGAGTGGCCACAATTTAATTCCAGGAAATAGACGTCAATTCATTGAAAAGTCTATGCCAACAACAGTCATTTTCGGACGACTTGTTGAAAATAAACATAGAAAAACCAATCATCTTCAGCTTAACCCTTGTGCTGGAGAGTCCCTCTTGAATAAAGTTAATCCTCTTTCACCTGACACCGATTTACAAACCGCAGCTATTTACACGATGCGATGAGCTACGGTTTCGATTCTCTTTTTGATCAATTTCTTCCATAACAAAAAAAACTGTGGCATACAGAACATGAACGATACACCTTACGATTGAATCCGTGGTCCGTCAATGCTTCTTTAGCGGAAACAGGTGATGAAAGGAGTCCAAGAAACTGGTCAATGAAACAAAAGGAAAAAAATCGAACACGGCACTATGCGGATTAAGTTGTTTCATTCAAACTCCGCGGGATGAGGGTGAAAGATAGTAAAGCAAGTTGATCGAAACAGCTTTGCATGCTGCCGCGGGAAGCCTTATGCATGGTGAGCTCAGTGCTTGTGAACTGGCATATAGAAAATCAATTAGCTACGACACGAGCAACTTGTTGAGGGAGGCGAGAAAATCGGATTTACAGTATTACACACTTGGTTGAGTGGGAGAAGGAATTCTATGGACGTGGAGATGAGAAGGTTAAAGCTATATCTTGATGAGTGTGAAAATCATAAAATAAATATAGATTTTCCAATTGTTGTTTACAAATACACAATTATATTTGAAAAGATTAAAACCAATGCATGCAGATACTGACGTTTTCCTGCATTGAAAAATTGTACCTTTTTTATTTTAACGTTTGGAAAAATGGGCACTTCTATTATCGATTGTATTTAAACACTAGTTGACTTTAAATATCAATATATGACTAGTTTTTAAGTCATATTTTGATATTTATTTCAATATTTGCAATTGCATATACTGCCAACTCTCCATAACTTGATAATGAAGACACCACCGAGTTAGGAAGGTATCGAGTTATAGAACACGCAAATGCATATGCAGTCCAAGGGACCATCGAGGTAGCCATGAAAATCAACTTTTACTATAGTTCTCTAACTCGATATCGAGCTACCGAATATTGAGTAAAGAAGAGTTAACTGTACTACATCATGGAACCGATATTTTTTTGTATTTTAAGGTATACAAAATGTTGATATTTACGGACCTACATTAGTAAATAATGATGGAAAATCAAAGTCAGATAAAAGTTGTTGTATTGTTCTTAATATGGAAACTAAAACTGAAAAACATGGATCTACGCAAGATTACATAACAAGTCCAGTTTCTCTACATGTATACCTTCGAGTTTTTCGTTTTGTTGGAAAACGTATATTTGGTTCTGAAAATCGCAATAGCTTGATAACCGCTGGAGTTAGAAAAGATATCATAATAACATAATTGAATGGAAATTTTCTGTTCCATCATGATATCAAATATATTTTATTATTATTTTGTATAAGCAAAACTAAAAACTCCGAACAAATATTTTAAAGCATTTGACGGCTGTACAGTAAAACTTAGGGCAAGATTTCTACTCTCTCAAGAAAATATATACAATTAACTGAAGGGTTTTCAACATGGATTCACTATGATTTTTTGCTCAGTGCATTTTTTTCGCATTGCTCTTATCTAAAACTGCTTTTAAGACAACATTTTAATCAAACGCAACGTTTTATAGGTATAAATTTCCATAACATAATAATCTTCTTATATGATAGAACCTGTGAAAACGTAGTTTCGGAAAGTTAGTGAAATTTTGATGGGGTATTTCATATTGAACAGCTACTAATACAAGTACAGGGATCGAATGGGTGTTTCATTGCGATGACAGTTGGTTGGAGTTGAAACAGAGATAGTCTGGCCGATAAACTTTGTAAATGGTTTCTCTATTACCATGATCATTTACTAAAATTTGACTTTTTAATTCCATTACTGAGAATTGAAGTAGTTGCTACTGAAGCCGTACAGCCTACAATCTAATTAATTAATTTGTTTCCAGTTTCAAGAATTTAGAGCGCTAGAGCTTTAAAGTAGGCAAAGGCGGTAAATTTTCTACTAATAACGTTGCAGCTGAATGGGGGCTTAAAATATATGAACAACTTTAGACAAACAGAAATTATATTGATTAAACTAGTTTATTTAGTTGTTTTGATTGAAGAATAAAAAGTTCTTAGACAGACTAACACAACACCCTTAGTACAATACAGAAAAGTTTATAATTGGAAGTAGAACTATTCGCCAAATCTTATTTCTACCGGCGGCGTTGGTTTTAACTAGCGGGGGTGGCGTGCAACTTATTGGGCGGCGATAGAGACGGAGTTGATTAGCATACCAATTGTAATTGAAAATAATATCGTGGTAATAATCCGAAAACTAGTTCGGGAAGATTCAAACATGAGGTCCATCGTTTTTCGGGATTTCTAGACCCCCTCCCTCTTCTGTCACGCTTTTTCCAATACCTACTACATGCACTGTCACACTTTTGTAGAAACCCCCCCCCCTTCTCCAAATGATGGACGTAATTTTTGAATGATCCATCATGAACACTATATTATTATAAAGCGATATAGTTGACGCTTGATATGCTTGATACATTTCCGGAAAGGTTCTGAATTGACACTTCCTTATGATTTTAGAGAATTACTCCTTACTTTACTGTAAAACTCCACACGTCAAATCTGTCAAGGGTAGTCCTCCATAAGAAATCAACGTAGGTGGCGAATTCAGAGAGCGTAATTAAAAACAAGGCGAAGACTTCTGCAAGTGTTCCAGTATTAGTCATTCGAATTTTCAATACAAAATTATGGATTAAAAGCTATCGTTTAACGGATTGAAAGAATCCAAAAATCTTTTGATTGATCTACAAAAAAAATCATTAGGGTGGTAAATACTGGTGCACCTACACCTATTTCTTTTGAAAATATCGAAAGGATTCACATAAATTTACTAACAAATTCGAAACTGATCTTATCTGTCTGTCAAGTATATAGTGTAATAACAAATCTTTGAACTGTTTAGTGGAATACCTATAAATAAATAAACAACGAATTTAGTACCGTCGATGGGGGTGACAATGGGTCTAGGGGGTGAGATTGGGTCAAAACGGAAAAATATGTTTTGTGAAATATTTCAGTTAATAAGGCTGATATTACTAAAATTAATAATTCATATGTTAGGGAACATATTATTACACATAATTCATAACAATATGCATTTTTAGAAATTGTAGTTTTTGTTTACTGCATCAATAAACTTGAAAGTCTCGATAATAAAGATAATAATAATAATAAACTTGCATGTTGAAACTAGATAAAATTTACAACATTGAATTTCTCCTGTACAAAGTATCACGCATGTACTCTAGCCTCTATCGTTGTATTAGTAGAATGTTGAAAGTCTTTTCATTACACATCACAGGTATTCTCCGGAATCTGTTTGATTTTCCCACAAAAAAAATTATTTTTTTCGGTACGATGTCTAAAACATTGAAAATGGGGGTGAGATTGGGTCAAGCAAGAACGATAGTAAATGAAATTCCAAGTCCACTTTTTTGACATTTTACGGTGCCGGGTGTTCTCTTTTTTCATTAAGATGTGTTTATTTTTTCTAAAAACAGCATCTCTGAAACATCAAACAAGTCTACTTGAGTATTCCGTGCATCGAATAACAATACAACGCATTTTGACAACTTCTCAAACCAGCAACTGTGTTTCGTGCGCAACAACATCGTAAATCTTTATCAAAAGGGTGTTTTTTTTCTAAATTTGATTATTTATCAGTGCTTTCATATTATAGAAACATCTCACGGAAGTACAAATGAGTTGGATCGCTGAAATACTGGGATTATGACGTCAACTTCTGCCTGAAATTTATTGATCGTAGAATGTTGCACCGAAATTTAACTATTTGCGAAGCAAATAGTTAAATTTTAAATTTAAATTTTAAATCACTGTGTCAGTACACCTTTGGGGAAACTGAATGGGCTTTATAGCAATGGGGATGAGACTTTGAAGACAATTTGAGAGAAACACCAAGAAAATTTATGTAAACTTGACGATAAATGCTGGGTTTACATATTTTTTCTCATAGCTCTTCAATTTTCAGTATAATCTTTTTTTTAAGTGGGTTTATCATACTTGTGAAACATTTTAGATATCTTTTTATCTTGTTTGCATAGTTTTTTATCAATATTTTTCAGTTGTGAATGGTTTTGAAATCATATTCTCAAAAACAAGTTATTTCAATTACAGTGACCCAATGTCACCCCCTCTATGGGGTGAGATTGGGTCATTTTTCATTCACTTGTGGTGCCGCTGTGAATAAATATTTGTCTTTAATTTTTTGAACAGTTGTTAATGTACCATCAAAGTACATACACACTAAATTTGAAGTTTATTGGAGTTAAATTGCGATAGTTATTCAAAAAATGAATCGCACATATCCCTTTTTGACCCATTGTCACCCCCAACGACGGTACTACAGTCGCCTCTCCACATCTCGATATCGAAGGGATCATCGAGATAGGGAGAGATCGAAACAAAGAACAAATTTTTAATGAATACTAGATTGAAAAACACTTCGTTGTCAAGAAAGTAATAAACAAGCAGATGTCATTTTGCGCTCCTAATTTGATTTGAATTCTACAACTTTGGTCTTGTAACCTTCGATATTTTTACCGAACAGATTGAGTGTGTAGTGAGAAAATGTATGCAGGCTGAAGGGACTGCGCGTATTTCGACATCAACAATAAGACCGTAAGACATCAACAATAAGACGGTCCTACAGTTGAGGTCAAAATACGCGTATCTGTCAAAGTTTACAAACTCTAGTTGAGCTAAATGGTATTGCTGTAAAAGTTCGAGAGGAGTACATCAAATCTAAGACATGTAATACACGGTGTCAAACATTTGACGTGTTTGGCTAAAAAAATAACGTTGATAGTGTCCAATAAATGCTTGGCATTTTGTCAGATATGAAACAAATATTTGACAACTTATAGTAGTAGCTTAGGGAAGGACTCAACCAGTTTTGTGTTTGTATAAGAAAATCGACAAATATAAGTTTCACTTGATGAAGATTCTACCATCAATAGAGCTTGGATTCTAACAAACCATTTCGTCTAGAAACATTTTTTTTTATATCCAGGTAATAGTAGTTTACGGAACAAGTTACAGAATTATGATTTTTACAGCACAAGTCGTAAATTTATCCTACGATGCTTGCCGAGTAGGATAATTACGACTAGTGCTGTAAAAATCGAGTTCTGCAACGAGTTACGTACAACTCTTTTTGCAATTTCGTTGAAGACCACTTGAGGGTATCAGAAATTATATCGGAATGCATTCACCATTATTTTACAATTTCTGAAAAATTGTTGTGTAATGATTCATTACGCAACTCAAAACAGTTGCGTAATGAGAAAGCGTTGCGTAATGAATCATTACATCACTGATTTCAACTGCGTAATGACTATTCCCGCACTGCATACTTCAGTGCAGGAAAGTAGGCCGTTTCACGACAGATTGGCGTGATGAAAAACAGCCTATTACGATGAGAAATTGCGAAAAATTAATTTCAGGGTTCACCGGAGCAAATAGGGGTCGTAGCAATATGGGTCACCATTGATTTTAGTTTGAGAACTGATTTTGATCCCGATTATCATTTCGACATAAACTGTGAAATTGTCTTCAGTGCCAGGTAGTAGATTCAACTAAATAAGGGTAAATAACTTGTTGAACAATTAAATGATTTTTCTTTGGCACTTCGGGAGTTTTTCTTGAACAAACAATTTTGCAAATGGGTTAAATTGGTCGAAATCGGTTTAAACAATTGTAGTTGTTTTCCAACAGTAAATTGATAATTTATCAATAGTTTTCCTGTTAAAACAGTAAGTTGGCTATGGTAATAATCTGTTGAGTACGGAACATATTTAAGTAGGGGGATTAGGGGCATAATGTACACACGGGGCGAAATGGACACCACCTCAATCTCTGATAATATGTATACTACATCAAAACTTCATACACTGCATGAAATCTGTATTGCATTTGAAATGTTTGACGGTATTAAAGTTTATTTATTTACTTACTTCAGAATGATGATTTTTACAGCACGAGTCGTTAATTTATTTATAAGAAAAACAGCCTATTTCGATGAGAAATTGCAAAAAAAAACATTTTTTGCAATTTCGTTGAAGACCACTTGAGGGTATCACAAATTATATCGGAATGCATTCACCATTATTTTACCATTTCTGAAAAATTGTTGTGAATGATTCATTACGCAACTCAAAACAGTTGCGTAATGAGACAGGTTGCGTAATGAATCATTACAGCACTGATTTCAACTGCGTAATGACTATTCCCGCACTGCATACTTCAGTGCAGGAAAGTAGGCCGTTTCATGACAGATTGGCGTGATGAAAAACAGCCTATTACGAGGAGAAATTGCAAAAAATAAATTTCAGGTTTCCCCGGAGCAAATAGGGGTCGTAGCTATATGGGTCACCATTGATTTTAGTTTGAAAACTGATTTTGATCCCGATTATCATTTCGACATAAACTGTGAAATTGTCTTCAGTGTCAGGTAATAGATTCAACTAAATAAGGGTAAATAACTTGTTGAACACTTAAATGATTTTCTTTGGCACTTTGGGAGTTTTTCTTGAACAAACAATTTTGCAAATGGGTTAAATTGGTCGAAATCGGTTTAAACAATTGTAGTTGTTTTCCAACAGTAAATTGATAATTTATCAATAGTTTTCCTGTTAAAACAGTAAGTTGGCTATGGTAATAATCTGTTGAGTACGGAACATATTTAAGTAGGGGGATTAGGGGCATAATGAACACACGGGGCGAAATGGACACCACCTCAATCTCTGAGAATATGTATACTACATCAAAACTTCATACACTGCATGAAATCTGTATTGCATTTGAAATGTTTGACGGTATTAAAGTTTATTTATTTACTTCAACTGTCCTTTGAAATTTGACTACAAGTTTTTCTCAGTTTCAAATCGGCATATAAGCAAGGCGGTGGACGAATCTAATTTTTCAGGAAAGTAACGAACCCAGAAACATTCTTTTTAGCTATTATGATTGAGGGAGAGCCTCTTTACATATCGGAACGATTGACAGTCATTAAATAAATTGGATTAACTAAATTTCACGCAAGTGTTCATTTTGCCCCGATACCTTTTCACCAGCCTTGTTTTCGACCCTACTTTCTATCTCGTTTTTCTGACATATGTATGATATGATTTTTATCACCATGAATGAATGTAGCGCGTCAAATTAACATCAAACTTGAAAACTAGCGCGGGGTAAATTGAAAACATTGCCATTTTATGGTCTTAAAGTGAACATTTGCTTAACGTGTCCATTATGCCACTAATTCCCCTAACTATTGCGTTATTATTAATATTATTAATCTTTATTAGGGAGATTTCCAGACCGCGGCTAAATCATCTCCAAACTATAGCTTAGTATTCGTATAATTTGTTTTGTCGCAAGATTAGTGGAGTTCTAGAGCTACCATAGGATAGAAAGGGTTAAGAAAGAATGCAGAAATAATCAGAGATGCTCCCAAAAAAATTAACAAAGCTACCTCGTTTTACGATACCAAGATATCATTTTTTGATTTGTTCCAACAATTCAGTTTATAAGGATGAGTAATGAACAGCAATTATTAAGTCAACGCTAATCCTGTGTTTCAGAAGGTCACACACGAGATGTGAAGATGCTGCGACTGGCAAGAGTCAATCTCGACCAGCAGATTGAACGTCGTAAGTGCCGCATTGAATACCGGAGCACCTCTGTAAGTTTATGACACCAGTATACCAAATGCCGACAATGTGAGCCACCGCACCGCTCCTGTTCACTATCGCTGCCGAACCATACACGTTAGTTAAAATAACTAGTTCTTATGGCGCGTACCCAGGAATGACCTTACATCTCGCCGTGTTCCATGCCCTTATTCGCCCGGCACATGCGGCTATACTGAAACATGGATAGCACGCGTTACATAATGCCGTTGATTCGGCGCGCGCGAAAATGTAAAGAGTGAGGTACGGTCTTTATGAGCTTGTGCCCGCGGAGTTAGTATCGTGGCTCGTTTGCTCCCAAACCCGTATGCCGAGTAATTGTTTTGCATTACAATCCGGTGCTATCATTACCATCTTCTTTCATTGGAACAAGCTGCGATGATGACCCACGTGAACGGAACTAAACACAAAGCAAGAATGTCACCGTTTCGAGGTCAAAATGTTTACGAGCATGTGTTCTCCGTAAGACATAAAAAAGAAGTGTGATTTTATTGAGTAAAGTCATAATGGTGCAACACACAACAATATGACAAAGAGTTCCAAAATCTTTTGTTTTATTTTTTTGGTTGTTTGATTTGCACATCGAGGTAAAAAGTGCAATTGTCGATATTGATCTCAATAACCAGGATACCATCTTTCGGCCAAGATTCTGCGTGATGTGGAAAATACAAAAGAATATCCAATTGCACTACCGCTTTGCAATATTGCAGAATATTACTTTTTTTCTCAAGAGCAGATAATCTGTGGGATGAACTCTCAAGTGATGTGCATAGAATACGTATGGGTAAGTATTATTGTTTTAATACCATTTTTATTATTAATAAGCTATGCATAATTCCAACATAATCGTAAGATAAATGGTGCCAGAAGACTATATGGTATGTTTTATGATCATATAAAAAGGTTGTCGCACGTCCTCTGCTCTGTTGCCAAAAGTGTGTGGAGTAGATGAAAGAAAAAATGAGAGCATTGTACTGCTACTCAAGTCTTGTATTTTCGGCCACAACAATGACAAGATGTGAGCTTTATGATCTTTTTCTGTGTCTTTTGACTTGATTTCGACAGCAAAAGACTCGAGATACAACTGCGGAATGGCTTGTATAGAGATGTTACATTTCGCTGTGGCTTATTTTATGAGTGATTTGTAACACGGCCCATTCCAGACTCGCTTGATTTATTAAATTTGTTTTATTTGTTTCTGACGAGATCGCTTTGCCGCCAATCCGATGTAGTATGAACATGCATGCCCCAGTAAGGTGGTGGCAAACGTTGCATGACAATTTCACTAGGGTTACCTGTGGTACCCGCCAGTCCATAGAATTCTACCTTTGGTAACGATAGAAACCCTAATCCAGTGATGACGAATGGCACTAAGAAATTGCATGCACTGCACCACACCAAAACGACATCAAAAGGAACAGAACGGTGATGATCCAACAGAATGATAATGGGGCGCAATTATGTGTCGCCAGTTGCATTGTGTCCAGCAGAGAGTAAGTGGAACCTTCGTTTCTGTCGGATCCCAGAGCACGTCAAGATGTGAGGGATAAAAGTAAATTATTGTGTGCGCGTTAAAATGTACATTTGGATGCTCCTGAAAGCAAAAGACTTCACAGAACCAACTATAACATAGAGGAACATAGAAACTGCACATTTGAATGTGAGTTCGTGTGTTACTCCGTTATATCCCTAGGGAAGTTAACTTTATCAATACTTAATATATTAGAAAATCACGGATTAGAAAAAAAAAGTTTATCACAGTTGTTTCTATGCTGTATTTTAGATGTAACGCTGTTGCAAAAATATTAAAATCGTATTCCCAAAGTCGAGCCTTCAGAAATTTGTTTCCTAACTGGACACTAGGGCGATTCAAAATTCAAAAAAGTTTAAATGTCGAATCTCCCAAATCGTCATTGTTATCCTAGCGATAACAATAGTGTTCTGTGAAATTTTCTGCTTTTTTCAGACATAAGGAGTGTATCGAAAAGTAGTCGCAAACATTCAAAACGGTATAATTCAGAGCATAGCTTATCTTTTTAAAAGCTTTTTTCACGTAAGTCTTCATCATGTCATCAAGTATTGAAGAAACTTTAAAATATTGAATAACATGCAGTCTTTATATAAATACAACAAGGTTTATAAAGCATAGAAAATAAAATCTTGCACAAAATTACATTTTTCATGTGTCTTCTGTAGATTCGATGATTTGTATTGAACAAAATTTATATCAAACAAAATAGGATGAAAAGCTAATTATATCGGAAAATATGTTTACTTCATAGAACATGTGAAACGGATTTGAAAAATATAAATTAATGCTCTAAGAAAGCTCAATTATTGGAATAAGGTCGGTTTTAGAAAGTCACTTTTATATAATCAAGTTTTGAAGCTCTGTCATAAACAGCGGTAATTATATAGAGCAGATAGCCGTAGCGGTAAACGCGCAGCTATTCAGCATGACCATGCTGAGGATCGTGGGTTCGAATCCCGCTGGTCGAGGATCTTTTCGTAATGGAAATTTTCTCGATTCCCAGGGCATAGAGTATCTTCGTACCTGCCACACGATATACACATGCAAAAATGGCTAATCGGCAAAGAAAGCTTTCAGTTAACAACTGTGGAAGTGCTCATAAGAACACTAACCTGAGATGCAGGCTTTGTCCCAGTTGGGACGTAACGCCAGAAAGAAGAAGAAGTATATATAGAACCATTTTTTGCTTACGTTACTTCATAAATATGCAAAGAAACTTTTCCAATCTAAAAAAAAACAATTTGATTCGTTCCAATCGTTCGAAATTGCCATTAACGTGTATTTTTTTTTTTTTTTTTTTGAGGCACTTTGTGCTCGTGGCCATTACTGTGCCGGAATCAGTTGATCGGTAGCTTCTTCTTTACCGATACAGATCTATTTTCAACCTATCTATATTTACATTACTTTCACTCTCTCCTACTCTTTTACTCTCACACCGAGCAGGTAGGAGAGAGCTCTGCTGTTAGTGAGGCTAGCTGCCTGCGAAGAGGGTCAGTTTGTCTCAGTCACCATCTGATACTGACGGAGGATGGATGTGCTCCCCAAAGCACGGTCCTCCGTGAGGCGTCTTCTGGTGGCTGGACGGGTTTTTTTGTGGAGGGGCTGGGAATTGAACCCATGACCTTCCGCTTATGAAGCGAAAACGTAACCTCAAGGCTACAGACCCCCTACCATTAACGTGTAGAAAGGAAACAATCAAAAACCAATGTCCTTAAAAATCGACTTTTTTCGATTTTTGTTTTTGCTCTCAAATGCTTGTTAATGTATTTTTGAATATATTTTTTACACTATGCCAGAAGAGTTGTGACACAGAATATATTAGCATAAACAAAAAGCAATTCTTCGTAAAATTTAACACATTAATTATATTTTTCAAGGTGTGCAAGATTTTAATCGTCATCTGTTTGTAATTTGAAAAACTATCACACAAAATGCCACTTTTTTAAACAATGCCACCGCCTCATAATTTTTAAATACATTGTTAAGTATGTGTGATCCAAAAATTGTATGTGGGTTCAACCCAATACTTTTGAGACTGTTTCAAATGTTTTCGACTACTTTTCGATACACTCCTCATGGAAAAAGGGAAAATATACGATGAAAATATTACCGAACAATTTTATGCACCATTAATTACCAGTTTACATTACAGATACATACAAAAATTGCCAATGTTTTATTACAGTACAGAGGCGTCCCGGGAGGAATTTGATTACCTGTGCACTGACTCGCACAAACCGTTTATTTTGAATTATGAATACGAATTTTTCAATTGATTTTGTAAAATGTATTTCAGCTTAAAATGTAATTTCTTATTATTAACACCTTAAAATGTAATTTCCAATACTGTATGCAATCTTGAAGTGTCTGGAAACTATTATATTTGTTGCTCATTGGACGTATTTTTTGTTTGTTTTTTTGCCTTTTAATCACTAGTTGTAAGTTTTAAGAATTTCGGATGATTCCTTATACAATGTTTAAGGACAAGGAAAATTCTTAAAATTTCGCTGATACCAAGGCGATGCAAGACAAATTTTGCGTATTAATCGCGGTCCCATAGTTTGATCATATTTGACATAAAAATGTATATTTACAGTAAAAGTGACTTTGATTTTTTTTTTCCAAAATATCAAAAGCTCTAATCCAAACATCTATCAATGCGATAAAATGCAAAAATAGCAATCTTTTCACAGCATAGCTCAGATGAACAACACATCTATAGAAGAAAATATTTGTGGCAAAACTTTTCAACGGTTCAATATAAATTATAATTTTGGAAGTGTAGCATAGCATAGCATAGACTAACTGTACATGTCAATGGTTGCTACTCCGTGATTGATCTGAACCGGTAAGAATTGCACTTCGATCCAAATGAATAAGGGATGGGATTTTCCGCATATTCTCGAAGTGAAATTTTAGCAGCTCTCGTATTATTGAACAATAACGGCGCCGGCCAAGTCCTTACAGTCAGTTGGGAAGGGTAAGGAACGTTATTGTGTAATGATCGTTGCTTCTAAAGACCGAGAATACCTCTGCATCTCCACAATCATCACGGGACTAAATTATAATTTTGGAAGTGTACATCAAAAACACCGTCTATTATCGAGAGAAGGGAAAATCTGTCATTGAAATAATATTTTTTCCATCATATCTCGGAAGGAGATCACGCATTTGCCCCAAAAAAAGTATATGTTGAATATTGGCAGGTTCAAAAGTAATTATAATTCTAACAACAGATCTGGCAAGTATAAAACAGCAAAATATAAAAATGGTCGACATTTAGCTTTACTACATAATAAAATTTAAAACAGTATAAATATAAAGAACAGCCTATTTTGAAAAGAAGGCAAAATTTATAATTAAACCAATAGAAGAATGGATGCCAAAAATTATTGCGATATAATAAGAAGAAAAGACATAAAAAAGTGTGTTCAGAATCATCAAAATGATTGTGCTACCCCGAGTGCCATTTCCCCAAAATGTGGTGACGAGAAAGAACGATGAACAGTCAAAAGAAGGAAGTATTCTGTCATTCACGGCTATACACATGTTGGCAAAAATGCTGAGGACGGTAAAACTCGAAAGAGCCACCAACTAAATAAAGAAGGGTGCATATTAGATGGTCAGTCCGTTCACCTTCCTGAAATGTATAAAGTTAGGACAATTATGAGTGCTAAAAACTTATCGGGGAAGTGGGCTAATCGAGGAAACGGGATATTCGGAGAACTGGCATTCGGGGAAGTGGCGTTCGGGGAAACGACATTCGGGGAACCGACATTCGGGGAAAAGTAGCACAACCCATCGAAGTAATTGCAGTAATCGATTTCTCTTTTCGCTGATAATTTGAGCAGATCAATCGACATCATATTGTATATCCACTTGAATGTTGGATTATCCCGGCTTTTTAGAAGACTGTTCGAAACAGTCATCGGAAATCGAGGGGAATCTCAATGTATTCCATCCAAATGAAACAATGTTGTCAATGTGGTTGAAACACATAATTAGAATAACTATACATACCTTACGCGCAATAAACTATTGCCACTTATTGAATTGTTTCATTGAACCTGTTTTTTGAGCATTACAAACAATTACTACAAGTTGAATTATGTTTAGTGAAACATACTTTGATAAGCATTCCATCCAACCACCCCTCATTTTCCGAGCCGTGCAGCCGGCAGCCGAACGTCACCAACAGCTGTTTTGGAAAACTGATTCGACGCCCACAGTAGGGGTGCTCGTTTACGCGCGAAAATCTTCTCGCTCGTTGATGCTGCCAAATCTGACAGCAACTGTTTCACCGAACGTTTAGAACGACGACTGTTTCAAACGGTCGCGAACAGTTAGGAACTGAACGGTTATTATTTAGAATAAAATATATGGAAGGGTAAATTTGTGCTAAATATATATAAATCATCAGTGCAACAATTTATGACAATAGCGATACTCAAAAGAAGAATTAAAATTTGAAAGAAGGGTAATTTCTGGATAAATAATAAAATACTATTGAAAATAACTTTCCCAACATGATTACATTTGTTCATGAGTGAATGATTGTTGAATAAAGTGTCATTTTGTATCAATTTACTCGAAAATAAGGCTGATGTCATTAGAAAGATTCATTAGAAACGTAAAAACGAAAAATTGAGAAAATCTTGGTTTCAGATGCATTATGCCAAACGACTATTATGCCAAACGACCATTATGCCAAACGACCATTATGCCAAACGACTTTATGCCAAATGACCATTATGCCAAACGGCTTTATGCCAAACGGCTTTATGCCAAACGACTTTATGCCAAATGACCTACCTGCAAAAGTTCATTTCTAAGATTCTTACTAGTTTCGAACATTTCCCCACCAGGGTGAAAGTTTGTTTTAGACCAGCAATTTAAAAGTAATAATGGACTCATATTCCACAATAAATTTATTCGACTAAATTTAAGGTCTTAGTTATTTCTTTTCAACCGCAATATTTTTTTTCTGCAAATGTGGATTATTCCGTTAAGGTCGAATTTTTGCTCAACCTTACTCTACAATTATTTCACTAACAACTCTTAAAGATCTATTATGGCTTTTAGCAGTTTCAGTATTAGAGATTTGATTGATTCGTTTTTGGTGCAATACTAATACATGGAACCGAAAAAGTCATGTGTTCCGTTCAACCAAGAGCCTGGAAATCAATACAACATTAGTAATTGAAATAGTTTTCGTTTCACCTGTCGACTACCGTCTGCTTGAGATCGAATGCTCAATCAGTTGATCGAGCCATCGAACCCCCAGAAGCGTGCCAAATTGAAAAACCGAAAAATGAGAGTAATTGTTTCTTCCCCTTCGGTTAGCACACGTTTCATCGGCCACACGCTCTTCGTTTACATTGTTCGATGTGGTTGGAGAAGGAGGATTTGGCTGTAAAGGCATGTGCTCCGGTTTCACTACGTTTTCTGGTTTATCATAGCGTTGAGTAGGGAAGAATGACCGTACCAATTATGATTGTTGCATTGTTTTATTTTCTTTGGAACAACCGTTCTTGTCGGGGTAATTTTATGTGCCAAAAACCAGAAACGGTACATTCCTGTTTAAATCTCTACTGGCCATGTTTTATGAGTCCGGTATTCCGTGCTCTCAGGAGAGATGATGTCTTGATCATACGCGCGGTACCTTTTAGAGTATAGTGGAACATTCGTAAAAGCGACGCCCCTTGACCATGTGAGTTTATCTCGTTTCAAAATCGTAAGCTATCAATTCAGTTTTATGGGTTTTCAGAAGAAAAATTGTACCTAGCCAGTGAGTTCTATAATTACACATTTTATTATATGTATTGTAACTTGAAATTCAGTATTACTATAATTCAAATTTTGACTATTCTTATCGAAGTATTTCATATACACAATCAAAAGAGGTTACGGTGCATTTCGTAGAATATGTTGACAACAAAAATATACCATCGTGGGGTGTGAAATTGGGCCAAAACTGCATATGTTCTCATTGATTTTTAAGCAGCTTTTATAATTTGACTTGAATTGTTCTTCTAAATATGAAAAAATACGTTTATGGGTAATATTCGCAATTTGCTTATATTAAAACACTATTGTTTTATATTTATTATATTTTTCAAAAGAAAACATATGAAAATGGTCGTAAGTGGGGTGAGATTGGACCATAGAAAATATAATTGATTTGCTAAAAGAACAAATTAAGAGCTCAAGTTTCATAAAGCTTTCCAATATCAATTTATATGATGTATTCTAAATGTACCTAAATGTGAAATCGTAAAATAGTATATATAAAGGGTGAAACATAAATTCAACTTAAGCTTCTAGCAACTTCTAGTTTGCCAATAATTGCATATATTTGATTTCTAGAAGTGTCCAAAGTAGCCCCTTTTTGCCTTGAAAGGTGCAACTGTTTCGCTATTATTTTTTTTTATGGGTTAGTTTTATGTTTCGCCCATTTCTTACTTATATAGGTGGACATCTCCCAGAACCGGACATCTAAGCCGCTAAATTCATAATTCAAAACTTTTGATTTTATGCGGTCTTTGTGCCCATTTATGATAAATATTATCATTTTTGTAGCGTACCAAATAAAATAAAAAATATAAATATGAATTTTGACATTGCATTTTGATAGTGTAAGTACCAAATTAAATAATCCCCCCCATACTCTACAACTATTTTCGCCTCATTATGCAGGTGTCTAGATAGTCTACATGACATGGACGAAGACTCGCGATCCGAAAGTTACAATGTCGATCCTCGTTGGAAAATGTTGGCTCCACTTTAATTACTGCGCTGAATTTTAAGCAGCTCTTGTGACAGACTACAGAATTATAGTCTGACCGTAATTAATTCAAATATGGTACAAAATACATTCTTACTGCTTGCGAGATCCAAATTATTTTTCCATGTTTTAAATTATTATTGATACGGTTGAAATTTAAGGCGATACGGCCACTTTTTATCGGTTTTCAAACATATCTGTTTTTTTTTTTCAAAAAGCGTGCAATATACCTAATACACTATCTTGATTGGACCAATTTTTTGACGGTGTACGGTATTGGGTGCTGTCCGATACTGGGGGACCACCCCCTGTACAACTTGAATATGTACTAAATATGTCAAAATCTCTTCACAATTAATGAACTCACATTACCTTTTTGGTTCATGATTTCGGGGAAAATGAGCGGAAAATTGGTTTTTGTTTCATGTAATGATCGACTTATGATATTATGATTGCAACTTATCATCATTCATAGGCGTATAAAACATCTGTTTAACTGTTTTCGTCATTTGAAACTACAGTTTTTGAAACTTTATGTGTTTCTGTTGAAGTACAGCTTTGTAAATATATTTTCATAACTGCCTGTTTGCCTTTTCAATGCTCTGAACAGCAAGATAATTTACTCCAAACTGACCTTCGAAAATTGACTCGCAATAAGTCAAATTTTTTTGTCATTGGTGACTTTAATGCCAAACATCGGTCATGGAATAATTCACAAAGTAATTCCTACGGCAGAATTTTATTTGATGAGTGCTCTTCAGGATATTTCTCAATTCAATACCCTGATAGCCCTACGTGTTTTTCGTCTTCTAGAAATCCATCTGCGATTAACTTGGTCTTAACCGACTCTAGTCATCTTTGTAGCCAATTAGTTACTCATGCTGATTTTGATTCTGATCATGTCCCTGTTACATTTCAAATACCCCATGAAGCGATTCTCAATCATATCAGCTCCACTTTCAATTATTTTCATGTCGACTGGGATATATATGAAACATATATTGACTCTAATCTTGATGTTAACATTTCTTTACAAACAAAACTTGATATTGACAACGCTCTTGAAACTTTAACAAATTCCATTGTTGAAGCCAGGAGCATTACAATTCCAAAATTTGAATCCGTGATTATAGACGATGATCTTAAACTTTTGATTCCCCTTAAAAACGTGAGGAGAAGGCAATTTCAACGCGCTCGCGATCCTGCTATGAAAATTATATGGCAGGATTTGCAGAAAGAAATCAAGAAACGTTTTGCACAATTAAGAAACAAAAATTTTCAAAAAAAAAGGTTTCTCAATTGGACCCTGGCTCTAAGCCCTTTTGGAAATTATCTAAGATTTTGAAAAAACCTCAGAAGCCAATACCGGCATTGAAAGAGGAAAACAAGTTATTACTAATCAATTGCGAAAAAGCTCAAAAACTTTCTATGCAGTTTGAAAGCGCGCACAATTTTAATTTAGGACTTACTAATCCAATTGAAAATCAAGTTACTCAGGAGTTCGAAAATATTCTCAATCAAGAGAACGTTTTTTTTTTTGGGGCAACGTGTTGTAGTTGGCTACACGCTCGCTTCATAAGCGGATGGTCATGGGTTTGATTCCCAGCTCCCCCAACAAAAAAACCCTTCGTCAGTCCGCAAGAAAACGATACGAGCTCCACCTGTACAACACAATAGCCGTCTGAAAAGCGGACTGACAATCTGACCCTCTACTGAGCGAACATGCTCTAATGAACCCGGATAATACGGCAATCAACAAACGGCAAGGCAAAATAGACCTCTCTCTGGACTGATACGCAACATCACGTGCTCTTTCATCTACTGGCGATGGTAGAGTGTAATATGGGCGTAACTTTGTTTCAGATCCACAAATAGATTCGATCGATAAAGAAGAATAGGCACCGGACTCTGTACTAAAAAAGAACAGCTGTCAACTTGAATTGGCTCTGGTGATGCCTAAGCGGGCGAATAAGAGCTCTAAATAGGTTAAGCTAAAATTAGAATAAAATAAAGAGAACGTTTTCGAAAATGCCTGGGAGAATGATTTGGAAAAAGTGAGAACTATTATTAAAAAAAATCAAAAATATGAAAGCTCCAGGCGATGATGGAATTTTCTACATCCTCAGAAGCTTCTAGCTATCGTCCAATCAGTTTCCTTTCCTCCATCAGTAAACTTTTTGAAAAGTTCATTTTGAACAGAATGATGGCCCACATCAACGAAAATTTAATTTTTGCCGATGAACAGTTCGGATTCCGCCATGGACATTCGACCACTCATCAACTTTTACGTGTAACAAATTTGATCCGTTCCAACAAATCTGAAGGCTATTCTACTGGTCTTGCTCTTCTAGACATAGAAAAAGCATTCGACAGTGTTTGGCATGAAGGTTTGATCGTAATATTAAAAAACTTTAATTTTCCAACATACATTGTTAAAATAATTCATCAAGTTATCTGTCAAATCGTACGCTTCAGGTTAATTATCAGAACTTCAAATCTGAAAGACTTCCTGTAAGAGCTGGTGTTTCCCAAGGCAGCATTTTGGGACCAATTTTATACAATATTTTCACATCTGAATTACCTGAGTTACCTCAGGGATGTCAAAAATCTTAGTTTGCGGATGACACATTCCTCTCCGCCAAAGGACGAAGCCTGCGGCTGCGTGTCATCTGTAGCCGATTGCAAAAAAGTTTGGATATTTTTTCTTTATACTTGCAAAAATGGAAGATTTCTCCTATTGCTTCCAAAACTCAACTAATAATATTCCCACATAATCCAAAAGCTCTTTATTTGAAACCTTCAAGTAGACATGTTGTCACGATGAGAGGGGTTCCAATAAATTGGTCAGATGAAGTTAAGTATCTAGGGCTCATGCTAGATAAGAATTTAACTTTCAAAAATCACATTGAGGGCATTCAAGCCAAATGTAATGAATATGTAAAATGTCTCTATTCCCTTATTAATAGAAAATCAAAACTTTGTCTTAAGAACAAGCTTTTGATATTCAAACAAATTTTGACGCCAGCTATGTTGTATGCTGTACCAATATGGACTAGCTGTTTTAATACCAGGAAGAAAGTTCTGCAGAGAATTCAAAATATAATTTTGAAAATGATTCTGAAGCTTCTTCCCTGGTATAGTACCAATGAGTTACATAGAATATCCAATGTTGAAACATTGGAACAATGTCAAAAAAATAATTAATAATTTCAGGCAAAAATCGTTACAATCTTCTATTACCACGATTAATACGTTATATATTTAGGTTAAGTTAGGTTAAGTAAATTGAAATCGTGTTTTTTTTTTTCTCTCTTAAAAGCAGGTGAAATTAACTCACCTGTAAACAATCTGAACCGCTACGGTAAATGAAATGTAAATTGTTGTTAACAAAATGTTAATAAAATCTTAAATTTGTTTTACCAAATTAGGATGATAGTGTTGTCTAATAACACAGAACACCTAGAAGACACTGAAGACGGCCTTACAGTTGAGGTCGAAATACGCGTATCTGTCAAAGGATACAAACTCTAGTGGAATTAAATGGTATAGTACTAAATTCGTTCTTTTCATCTACTATTACTAAACAGCTCGAAGATTTATTATCACTAATAAAGAAATTAAAAATAAAATCTGATCTAACTCGCCCGCCACTCTCCTTAGCACAGTACATTGACCGCATGCTACCAAGCCTACTTACAGTTAATCAGATGGAAAGGAATTCAGACTCTATTTTTTTAAGCATAGGAAATACAGATAGATTCTATTGAGCCAATCAATTCCAATACACTTTAGACAACGTAACAGATGGCAGATCGTACATGTAGGGTTTACTGTACCACAGACAATCAGACGTAACCCTCGAATTATTTTCATCGCATAACGAAATAGTGCTCAATTCTAATATTTGTTCGAGTTTGCACTTGTGCAGAAACGCCTCGTAGTTTCCGGTTGGCCAAAAACAGTAATTTTACCATTGTGCGTTGATGTTCATGTGATTATGTTCAAAATTCATAATTGTTCTAACTGTTATGTTACTTCTGTTTGGCTGTACGATGATACTTTATGCCAGAAAACGACAACGAATAAGAAACCCGGACGTCACCGAGAATCGAACTCAAATACGGCATTGCTTTTGAACCGTAAACGGAAGGCCCAAAACACATTCTGCATTTCTCACTACTAAATGATTGACAAAGATCTAATTCTTTATGCTACACAATATGGTTGTATGAAGAAATCACGGTAATAGCGCTCGTGCTGACCTATAACCCCAACTAATCTCCGGGACAGTAAAATCCGTCTGGCCAACAATCGATAGCACGTATAAAAACAAAAAGGGGAAACGAAAAAGGGAAAAATCAAGTGTAAAATGATTCTCCTCGCCTCATAAGTCAATCTCACTCGTTTCAAAGCTTGTTAATAAAAGTTTCCTATAATTTTTGCGCCTTGCTAGGGAAATGTTTCTAGTGGGAATACGTTCATAAATATATTACTCTCGTTTGCTCTGCTTTTTCGGAAGTATTATAGCTGAGCTTTCTCTCATACCGTTCATTCCGTGTGAATACGTACCAACCAACAGTCACTGGAATGCTGTTACCGGCCTTCTGGTAGAGCCTACGGAAACCCGAATATTCGAATAGTGGATGTGTAAGTGCGTGTGTGTATGCCATATCGAACGAGAAGCAACAAAGGTAAAGTTCACAGCAACTGTAGGCATAGCAGCTGGCAAACACTTTCCGGTCGGCATCGAACATGCCAAAGCCAAAGGAGCCCCAGAACCAAATCGACCAACCGTCCAACCAACCTGTCGACCGTCAGAGTGCGAGAGAGAAAAGTCATTTCAATTTCTATGTATCCTTTTGGGGTACTTTGGAGCCTGATGGGACACAGAGGAACAATTCAATTACTCCCATGTGCTGAAATTTCAAATATATAACGTATATAAATACGAACACACATTTTCCGTCCCCTATCCTATCCACACTGGAACACGTTGGCGTCAACTCTGCCGACTCACTTTTCCACCCGCAATTCCACCCTATTTCCTGCAGCAAAACCACTCTCCTACAGTTCAAAGTCTCTCATGATTGCTTCTCTTGAATCCATTTCACGTGGATTTCGGGTGAACCGAGTTGATAAAACTAGAATATAATGTTGCTCACTCTCAGTAGATATGAGCGCGTGTTCGAATTTTACGGTTCATGTTTACAAACAGAAGTGTTGTTCATTTCATCTAAACAGAGAAATGCATAAGCTTGGAAGAACCAGTTTGTACTCAGAGTAAAATTGTTTCCCGATGAATGGAAAATAAGGAAATAAATTCAATTATCATATCAATTCAAATAGCGAACAGTAGCCATTCAATAGTTACGTGATCATATGCCAAAGTACATTCTTCACAAAAGTTCGTGTTTGTATGAACGTAACTTTATGAAAAGGGAAGAGTGTCTAAGATCATATTAGTAAGATGTCCGAAAATTGGATCACATAAGTGTGACCAGGTGTGGGCAACTATTTTATATGAAAAAAAAAACAATTACAAAAATCCAAGCTACTCGAAGCGACAGTGCAAATTTGAAGGAAACCAATATTAATTAACTTGTCAACTTCGTATCAATAGGTATATAAAAATAATAATACCATACCATTTAAATCCAACTAGAATTTGTATGCTTTGACGTACACGATTCTTCTTTCCGGCATTATGTCTCGACTGGAACAAAGCCTGCTTCTCAGCTTAGTGTTCTTATGAGCACTTCCACAGTTATTAACTGAGAGCTTTCTTTTGCCAATTGACCATTTTTGCATTAAATTTTGTATATCGTGCGACAGGTACGAAGACACTCTATGCCCTGGGTAGTCGAAATGTCCAACCCGAAAAGATCCTCGACCGGTAGGATTCGAACCCACGATCCTCAGTTTGGCCTTGCTGAATAGCTGCGCATTTACCGTTACGGCCCATTGACGTACACGGTATTTCGATTGCCGCATATACATATGCACGCATATGTGTACCTTATTTCCCGATATATTTAGATTTTTTTTCAGTTTCCAACTTCTAATAATTTAGAATTGCTTCTTGCAATCAAAATTGTTTTCTAAGGTAATACAACAGTAGAGTGAGAGTTTTTTTTAATTTTTGTCGGTTTTTAATTGAATGACACCATTCAAATAATTAAGTAGTTGATTCTAGTACACGACGAATGTACTACATGTGAGTTAGTGGATATGCTTCAAAGAAAATTTAGCTTTCAAAAGAAAAGATTAAACCGCAGCGAATATTAGAAAAGATTGTAGAGCACTCTGAAGGAAAAGTTGAAAAAGAAAAGGAATTGGAAAGATCATTTCGTAAAAAAATTACCTTCATCGTTGATATTGCAGATAGAAACGATGTTAAATTATGTCAAAATTTCATGCCTCCAACCAATAAAATATTCTACAATTGACTGCTGTCAGATGAAAAGAGCTCTGATTTTTTTGTACGTGACGATGATCCTGGTGACCATCTTGAATTCCTGGATTTTCCCGTCTTTTCACGGCGTGTTTAAATTGGCTTTTTTCGCTTCTCCCGTCATATAAATTTTGCGATATTACCATGATCAGGTTCACATTGGTCGATATTTTATTATTCAATATATCTTGGATAGGGGAGATCCCCCAGTGCCGGACAGCTTCCAATACCGGACAAAGTCGAAACATTGAGAAATCATGGTCCAATCAAGATGGCGTATTAGTAGAAAAGAAAGCTGTTATGTAGACTAATGTTTGCGTAAAATAACACATCCTTGAAATATTCGTGTCTTTTTAAAAAAGTAGAAAAGTTTGAAAATCTTTAAAAAATTGACGTATCTTCTTAATTTTGAGCCTATTTAGTAATTATTTTGATTATGAAAAAATACTTTGGACCCCGCAAGCATGACCATAATTGAAGTAAATATGTACAAATTACAATTTTGGTTAAGCACCTCCTGTCCCTCAGTTTCGGACAGCTTGATTTGTTATATGATATCTTTGAAATTATTGCATCAGTGGCTCAAAATACTTTCATTTTACATGGGTTCCGTCGATCATGGTATCAAACATGCAATAAAATTAAGAAGAATGAACATTCAGAACAACATCGCTATTATGTGCTATTTTTCGTCATATATGATATGGTTATTGATAGGCATCTTGCAAACTAAAAAGAACTCAAATTATTCTTGTAAATGTTGCAAATGCATTGAATTGGTAATTATAAACTACGCCTATAGTGTTTTACATTCAATGATGTTCAAATTTATAGAATTCGAGGCATTTCCAGATCGTGTCCGGTATTGGGTGTCACCTGTCACCTTTCAAGATCGATCAATTTGGTACTAAAATACATCATCAAAACGCAATGTCAAAATTCATATTTATATTTTCAAATTTATTTTTGTACACTATAAAAATGATAATATTTATCATAAATGGGTAACACAAGCCCAAAAATCAATATTTTTCGAATTATGAATTTAGTGGCTTAAGTGTCCGGTACTGGGGGATCTCCCCCTATTTTGGATTGGTTGAAAATTGGTGAAATTCATAATAATTTTCCTCCTCCGCTTTAAAGGCATATGGACGATCTCTTACCGACTGTGCCAAAAGCAATACAAGTCACTCAGCCGATTGGGTTCTACCCCATTTGGCATAACGTCATTTGGCTTGATGGCCATTTGGCATAATGGTCTTTTGGCATAATTGGAAAATCATATGTAAACATATTATTTTTCTCATCTTTGGACTCGGTGATGATCTGCCTGAACCAAACTAATGTCATCTTCGACTCTAGAGAATATTTGCGCCTTCTTCCAGTAAACTTTACTTGTCTTAGACAAATATTTCAAGCATTAAAATGTACGTTTTGTAACTTGTAAAAAATAGGTGGTAGGTCATTTGGCATAAAGTCGTTTGGCATAACGGTTATTTGGCATAAAATCGTTTGGCAAAATGGTCGTAAGGCATAATGAGTCTGAAACCAAGAATTTCTTAAGATGACATTCGTTTTTACGTTTCTGTTGAATATTTCTGGTGATAACAGGTTTGTTATGGAGTCAATTGATACTAAATGTCACTTCATTCAACAATCGTATGCTCTCGAATAAAACTAAAGCATATTTGTAAGTTATTGCCAATAGTATTTTATTATTTATCCAGAAATTACCCTTCTTTCAAATATTGATTCTTCTTTTGAGTTCCGCTATTGGAATAAATTTTTGCACTGGAGATTTTGATTTAGCACAAATTTACCCTTCATTCAAACATTCTATGTTGTTTTTTCTAAATATTGAGCATTTTGCACCTTATTAGACTACTGTGCAGAAAATGTTTGCACAGTAAACATTTGCACACCTCACACAATAGTTCAGCAGCATGCTTGGATACTAACTTTTTTTCGTCTTTGTTTTGATTTTGTGTGCCAAACATTGACTCATCCACCGGTGAATAAATTTCATTCAGTCCAGAAATGGCAATGTTCAGAACCAGAAACGCCACTGAAAGAATGCTACAGTGCCCAGTGCAGAATGACGGACTTAACGTTTCTCAACATGGAGTACTTGGGGTGAACACTCAGAAACACGGGTAGTCACAGAATGACTAAATTTTAGTAATTTATGATTATTTTCTATCTGCCTCTCTTTCATTCTGCAGGGAATTTTATTCCTGCTTGTCAATTCGCCTGGGTTGAAGCATCGCTAAGCTTCAATCCAGGCGAAATGACCTTTAGTGTAGAAATTAACAGCAGAATAAAAGAGAGGCAGATAGAAAATAGTGATTAATGCATAAACTTTAGTAATTCTGTGATTATTTTTATTTCTGAGTGAACCGTTAAAGAACGACGTAGATCAAGTTGCTGAAAGATCTTCCGTTAGGAGGAATGCTAAACCGCTAAACGATTACGTCATGAATCTGCGGGAAACAGAAACTGATTCTGGAGACGATTTGGATGACTCAATTATTTTGGACCCAACAAACAATATCTTCTCGAAGGAAAAACTTCCCAATGAGCTTCACAGCTGCTGGCTATTGGCCGTTCGAGCTTTCGAAGACCATGCAAAGGAACAATGTAAATTACGTCTTGCTAGTGATGTGTAGCTGGCAATACGATGGTGACTTTTTTACATCAATGCTAATTGATTTCTAATAAACATAATCATAAAGAAACTTTCATGCAATTTTTTAGACTGTTTTGAATGATTCTGAAACGTCAATGGGGCTCTGCACAAAAATCAATTCCTCTCTATCACTCTCCTATGAAATTAGTAAACAACAAGTCCAGTAAACGTCAAAGTCTCATTCAAAATCAAAAACAGTGCAGAGCCCCATAACTTTAAAACCATACGCCTGCTAAGTTAGTGGGTATGCAAATTGTATCCAGCACATGAATGATTTCTCTAGAATCTAAAAATTCGTGGAATGGTCAATATTATGTAACCATTATTATAGGTATGAAAACCGATGATTTAAAATTCAAAAAAATTCCACCTCCTTTCATACATAGGCTGTTCTTAGGAGCTGTATTTTTTAGATATTTCTTTGACAAAAGGGTGGCAATCGATAACATTGATCTCAAGTTATCAGCGAAAAGAGAAATCGATTACTGCAGTTACTACGATGGGTTGTGCCACTTTTTCCCCAATGTCGGTTCCACGAATGTCGTTACCCCGAACGCCAGTTCTCCGAATAGCTCACTTCTCCGAAATGTTTTGGCATTCATAATTGTCGTAACTCTATACATTTCAGGGTGGTGAATGAACTGGTCATCTGATATGGGGAATATGGGGATGGCATTCGGGGAAAAGGGACATTCGGGAAACTGGTATTTTGGGATCGATTTTCGGAGAAACGACATTCGGCGAAAAGTAGCACAATCACTTCGATGATTCTGAACGCAATTTTTGATGTCTTTTCTTTTTATTATGCCGCAATAATTTTTGACGTCCAATCTTCTATTGGTTCAATAATAAATTTTTACGGAGATGAACCAGCCTAGGGCTGAAATCTCCTTAATAAAGCTATAATAATAATAATAAATTTGGCCTTCTTTTAAAAATAGGCTGTTTATATATATACTGATTTTAAATTTTATTATTTAGTTGAGCTCATTGTTAATAATTTTTATATTTTGCTGTTTTATCAATTCTTTCAAGACGTGCTGTTAGAATGATAATTACTTTGGAACCTGCCAACATATTTTTTTTTTGCAAATGATCTCCCTTTCGAGATATGCTGGAAAAAATATTATTTCAATCACAAATTTTTCCCTTCTTTCGATAGTACACAGTGTTTTTTTTTTCCAAAATAAAATTTATATTGAATCGTTCAAAAGTTTTGCCATAAATATTTTCTTTCCAAATGTGTTGTTCGTTTGTGTTATGCTATGAGAGCGTTTAGAGCTTTAAACATTTTAACCGAAAAATAATCATACAAAATGCTCAACTTTGGCATACCATCAGTGCACCAGTATCCTCTCAAGCCTCTATATCCGCTAACTAGTGTAAAAATTGATTTTTCGTGTCAAAAACATTTTTCTCACGGATATATTCTAACAATATTAACGACTTTCAAATGAAGTCGTCTGACTTTATTTTCGTTTGATAAAATAATTCTTTATATTGAAAACACAAGACCTCATGAGCGGTTATTGGGTCACTAGGTATTTTTGTGTGTTTCCAATAAACCGCTCATGCAAAAAATTAAACACATTTTTTAAAGGAATGTCGATTTTAGTATACAGCCTTTTATATTGCAGTAGTAGCTATGGTTTGACCATAAAAAATATCAGGATAATAACGAAATTCGAAATAATGCCTTTTTTAGTAAGTTCGTCACGAAATCTGTTTACCGTGAGCGGAATAGGAACACTTAGATGCAGTCATAAATGCAATTAAATATTTTTTATGAAAGTTTTTCAAATTCTTTTTATGTTGCGGCTGATTACCTATACTTGGAGCTACATTGTGACATAAAAATAGTAGCTGTTTTATAACAAACAATTGAAACACATAACTTCCCTCAAATGAGGCGGAATCTGGTGCACTGCTGGTACTCTAGTTTTTGTTCCCTTTCAAGCAATCGAGATGAAATTTTCTCCACAGAACTACATATATGCTCAATTTTGTAACCACAACATTTCAAATTTCTCTGTGCCCTGCCGGAGAGTCTGAGACAACAGGGGTGCAATTTTTCAAAAAAATAGCATTTTTCTATTTTATTGTTTTTCTACAAACATTTTTAATATTTTTGGCCGTTTTTAGTGTACGTTTGCTCAATGTAGGTGGCATATTGTTTTAAAAACTCAAGGCCTAGCAGAAATTTTTAATTTTTTAAAACTGCTTTTTTTTTCGAACGATTTCACTGCTGATATTCTCACTTTTCGGCAGCGCGGGGCTCCAGAAAAACATGAAATTTTGGGGGTTACAAAATTGAACATATTTGTAGTTCTGTAGAGAAAATATCAACTCCATTGCTTGAAAGGGAGCAAAACTAGAGCATGCCAAAGTTGAGCAATTTGTATGGAAATTGGCATGCGCTGCTATTATTCAGAACAGCATTGTAACATAACATGATGATTTCAACTTGAGCGCATGCCCAAACTAGTACAGTTAAGATTAGTGTTTTCAAAAACGAAAGTGCAATAGTTCCAGTAATGAAGCATTTTACGCCAATTGTCAGAGATAAATCCTTAAAACTGACCTCTTTGTAGGCACTTAGTCTATATTCGAATTAATTAGCTAAAATAGTATATTTTGTGGACCTCCAAGTAGACGATTTTCTCTAAGCAAAACCAATAATCACATATATGATGGAATAGCTGTACTGTATTTCGTAAATCGAAAAATCGTATTTAATTTTGAAATTCGTCCCCAACTAGTCATATGTAGGTAGTTCATCCTCTGGCTTACCATATCATTTATTTATGTTTATTGGGCACTATTGAGCAATGTTTATCCCTTCCAGCTTCAGCACCCCGGTGTAAGATTGTGTGAGGACCAGAACCTATAAGAGCCATCACTCTTTCATTTAAGCTACATGGGCTACAGGTTTTTGTCTCTCAGTAGATTATTCCCGGTGATCAATTGGGTAATAAAAATGATAACTGTTAGATATGGTTCCTTGCATGAAATTGGAAAAGAAAAGCCATTTTAAGGAATACGGCCAGACTCAAACAT